>NC_069500.1:1220461515-1220554015 GCF_027579735.1 Bombina bombina | reverse complement strand
TCTTATTTAAAATGATATTTTTAGGTACATTTTTTTTGGGGTGGAAATAGGTTTTATAACTAAAGGTTAAAAATAAAACAAAATTATAAAGGGCAATATGCTTAAGAATGAGCCCTGTAAATACAAGTTCCAATAAATCAGTCAATAAATGGTTAACAACAATGTATTTTTTCACAATAAAACAGCAATGTTACATTCATAAGCAGCTATAGAAATAAAATATTTACAAGACAAATATAAAAAGAGAACTGAGTATGTTTCAATTTTTAATATATTTCATGTGACAACACTGAAGAAATGACACTTTGCTACAATGTAAAGTAGTGAGTGTACAGCCTGTATAACAGTTTACATTTGCTGTCCCCTAAAAATAACTAAACACACAGCCATTAATGTCTAAACCGTTGGCAACAAAAGTGAGTACACCCCTAAGTGAAAATGTCCAAATTGGGCCCAATTAGCCATTTTCCCTCCCTGGTGTCATGTGACTCGTTAGTGTTATAAGGTCTCAGGTGTGAATGGGGAGCAGGTGTGTTAAATTTGGTGTTATCACTCTCACACTCTCTCATACTGGTCACTGGAAGTTTAACATGGCACCTCATGGTAAATAACTTTCTGGGGATTTGATAAAAAAGAATTGTTGCTCTACATAAAGATGGCCTAGCCTATAAAAGGATTGCCAAGTCCCTGAAACTGAGCTGCAGCATGGTAGGCAAGACCATACCGCAGATTCACTGGACAGGTTCCACTCAGAACAGGCCTTGCCATGGTCAACCAAAGAAGTTGAGTGTGCAAACAGCTACAGGTGGGTCATTTTTTTATATAGACTTAATGTTGCCATCTGCAGCCATACCCACAGGTGGGTCATTTAATATAGACCTTAGTGTTACCATGTGCAGCCATACCCACAGGTGGGTCATTTAATATAGACATTAGTGTTACAATCTGCAGCCATGCTCACAGGTGGGTCATTTAATATAGACATTAGTGTAACCATCTGCAGCGATGCCCACAGGTGGGTCATTTAATATCGACATTAGTGTTACCATCTGCAGCTATGCCCATAAGTGGGTCATTTAATATAGACCTTAATATTAAAATCTGCAGCCATGCCCACAGGTGAGTCATTTAAAATATACCTTAGTGTTACCATCTGCAGTCATACCTACAGGTGGGTCATTTAATATAGACCTTAGTCTTACCATCTGCAGCCATGCCCACAGGTGAGTCATTTAATATAGACCTTAGTGTTACCAGCCATGCCCATAGGTGGGTCATTTAATATAGACATTAGTGTTACCAGCCATGCCCACAGGTGGGTCATTTAATATAGACCTTAGTGTAACAATCTGCAGTGATGCCCACAGGTGGGTCATTTAATATAGACCTTAGTGTTACCATCTGCAGCCATGCCCATAGGTGGGTCATTAAATATAGACCTTAATATTACCATCTGCAGCCATGCCCACAGGAGAGTCATTTAAAATAAACTTTAGTGTTACCATCTGCAGCCATAACCACAGGTGGGTAATTTAATATAGACCTTAGTGTTACCAGTCATGCCCCCAGGTGGGTCATTTAATATAGACCTTAGTGTTACCATCTGCAGCCATGCCCATAGGTGGGTAATTTAATATAGACCTTAATATTACTATCTGCAGCCATGCCCACAGGTGAGTTATTTAAAATATACCTTAGTGTTACCATCTGCAGCCATACCCACAAGTGGGTCATTTAATATAGACCTTAGTGTTACCATCTGCAGCCATGTGCACAGGAGGGTCATTTAATATATACATTAGTGTTACCATCTGCAGCCATGCACACAGGTGTGTCATTTAATATAGACCTTAGTGTTACTATCAGCAGACATGCCCACACATTGTATCATTCCTTTTTTAGGCAGTTTTCTCAAACACCTCTCCTCCTAGCTCTTTTTGCTGAATCCCCCTGAACCCTGCCCTTCATCAGCAAAGGCACTTTAATAGCTGTGCTTAGAGGAATTAGAGACAGCACACAGACTGAAATGGCTATCACTGTCTTTTACACATAGAGCAAAGAACTACTGCAACAAATACCACAGTTGGCTAAAAATGACTTTAAAGGGACTCTGAACCCAATTTTTTTTCTTTAGTGATTCAGATAGAACATGCAATTTTAAGCAATGTAATTTATTCCTATTATCAAATTTTCTTCATTCTCTTGGTATCTTTATTTGAAATGCAAGAATGTAAGTTTAGATGCCGGCCCATTTTTAGTGAATAACCTGGGTTATTCTTGCTGATTGGTGGATAAATTAAAAAAGTGCTGTCCAGAGTACTGAACCAAAAAATAAGCTTAGATGCCTTCTTTTTAAAATAAAGATAGCAAGTGAATGAAGAAACATTGATAATAGGAGTAAATTAGAAAGTTGCTTAACATTGCATGCTCTATCTGAATCAGGAAAGAACAAATTTGGGTTCAGAATCCCTTTAACCACTTCGCAGCAAAAGAGGTGGCAACCTAGTGAATTATTTAAAGGCCAACATGGCAGCCAATGATTTAAATGTGCTCCAGATTGTTCAATATATATAATAAGTGACATATAGTTTAAAAAAATGTGAGATCTAATATTTGACACGTGGTTTAACTGAGATTACTCAAGGCATTATTGATGATCAGTGATTAAGATCGCAAAAGAACACAATCTATTAATGCACTATATATATAAATGATATAATAGCTGGGTCAACATTTTATTTAATTATTTTCAGTCAGTTGGTCGCTGACGATTATGAAAATAGGATAGTTTGTATTTTAGCTTTACTATCATCTCATCCAATTCCTCATACCAGAATCTTTTTTTATTTTTACTATTATTTTATTTACCATATAATTGTATGATTCACAGAAATATGGACTTAATGTATTCAAAACAATTTCAATTACTTATTTTCAAATATGTTTTAGAACTGTCTGGAAAGTACAACTTCAGAATAATGGTCTGCAATTTATATGTGATAGTTCAAAAAGAGTACTACTTTCCAAAATATGTATATTACATAGATACTGAATACCACATCATCATTCTATTATAGTTTCATGCTTAATGAAGATTATATTTGTCCCGAGGGGGTTACATATTGTTATTATGCTTTAGAGCAACTCGTATTCATTTATTTGTGATCTGATAACAACTGTTCTATAAAAGCAACATAAACATAGTAAGTTCCTAATTTATCATGGAAATGGAGCAATATATTTTCCCTACATATTTACTATCCATTTCTATCAATATATCAACACGACATCTAAGCCAGATTCCAAAATTAATATATGTAATGTAAACACAAACAACCAATAAAAACCTGTTGCACGTATTAAGTTTTCTCTTTATTTAAATAAATATAAATATAACTTTGTATAAAACTATACACATGCAGGTGAGCTTGTTGGCACTGGAAAATTAAACTATTTACAAATAGTTACAATAAGTCCTATAATGTTTCTAAACTGAACTGTAACAAAAACTTTATGTACAATACTTGTTAATTTGTTAGAGACTTGAACTTTCTTTTGTCCATGAAGATGCATACAGGAAAATTCAATTATGTATAACAGAGAAAAAGGCTTTATACAAACATTCATATTATGTGTGTATGTGTATATGTCTGTGTGTGTTTGTATGTGTGCCTGTGTGTGTGTGTGTATGTGTGTATGTATGTCTGTGCATGTGTGTGTGTGTAAATATATATATATATATATATATATATATATATATATATATATATATATATATATATATATATATACACACTCATATTCAGCTGGTCAGTTATACATAAGGTAAAGCCTTTTACAACAGGATTAGTTATAATCATTAACTCCGCATTTTTTTTTTGTCTCCAAACATAGAGAATCACACTTGTCCTAGTTTTTTTAACACCATTAAGTCCATAAACTCTGCATTTATTGTACATTTTTCGTTCTCTCTGCTAGATCCCAAGTGCAGTAGATCTTACAGTCCATGATGCACTTTGCAGTCTATAAAGGTGATATCTCTTTGTCTTCACTGGTGGACGCTGGTGATAGGGAGTCCTCATCCTCTGACCTAGGGTAGTGTCCCTGGCTGCTGGTACACTTGCAGCCACCATGACTATTTCTCTGGGAACCTTTATGTTCTTTCTTGTGTTTTACCCTCCTGTTCTGGAACCAGATCTTAACTTGTTTTTCTGATAAGTTCAAGTATGTAGCTATCTCGATTCTTCGCAACCTGGACAGGTACATGTTTGAAGAGAATTCCCTCTCCAGCTCAAGTAGCTGAGTGCTTGTGAAAGCTGTTCTCATCCTTTTTCCATTCTGTATTTGTCCATTTTCAACACCCGCTTTAGATAAAAAAAAAGAAAAAGAAAATGTTAATGACAAATTACAAAGCAATGCACACTGACAACTTTCAAAATAGCATATCTCATGCATGCCTTTTGAGGTATTTAATACCTATTTACTTAACATCTTACTATAACAGTGTAATGACCAAAAAACATTTATGAATTCAAAGTGTATAAATCCCTATGATGAAGAAGAATTCAATTTGTGTCATGTGTTGCATTATAAAAAAAATCAGAAATGTTAAGATGCACAATTGTCCAAACATTACTCTGCATGGATGAACATTTTTTTCTGCAACAGAGGGCACGTCACTTTGATGCTGAAGTTTTGAACTTACAGAGCAATACATAATTACATGATTAGAGCTTACTTGGTAATGTTAACTCATTATCTGCTGAAAATAGCTTATATGCATCTATCTATCTATCTATCTATCTATCTATCTATCTATCTATCTAAATATGATTGTGATATATATATGTGTGTGTGTGTGTATATATATATATATATATATATATATATATATTGCATAAAGGTGGCTTCTTACCCATCGATAGGCAGTGAAATCTCCTGGGGTCCGTAACGTTGTAAGTGGGATTACACACAGGTGCATGAGCAGGGTGGACCAAGGCTGCAGTTGATTGCTGACTTATTCTCTGACAATACTGAGCATCTCCACTGGTAAACTGACTCTTGATCAATGGGATGCTGGTTCTGGAAGAGTGCAGGTGAGAGGTGACACAGAGAGGACACACACAAAAGCTGCCACTTTTCCTAGAAGGGCATACTGGTGATGAAAAGGACATGACTGTTGGAGATGGCTTGCTTATTGGCAGAAAAAAGTCTTGCCCATGGTGGTGGCTGTGGTGGTGGTGGTGGTGGTGCTGATCAGGTAGTATAGGAGCTGGTCTTGAGTCTTTGATTATTAAGGAATCTACATAAAAAGATTTAGACATTGCTGGTGCCTGGATAGAAAGCTCCTTTTTTGTCACTTCAGTTGCAGAAGTATGTTTCTTCTGAATCACTCTGTGGCTTGGAAGGTGCTTATGTTGAATAGCCAAACAAAAGGGTCCCTGGAGAGGGCTGGTCCAAACGTCACCCACGTGTATTCCCTGCCTGGGATTTCATACAGATGCTTAACCCTTTGCCTGCTAAACAGAGCTACAACACGTGACTAGTGAAAGAACTGCATATCTAAATCTCCACTTGGCTGAACCCACTTGATAGCATGTCCAAGTTAACAAAACAAGTGGGGGGGGGGGGGCTTCTCAAAGTGTTTGTTTTGTTAATTTTACTGTGGCATCTTTGTACTCATAGCAAGATAAATTGTAGGAGAGCAGCTGCACTATGAGATATTCACAAGTACAAACCCCATAACAACAGTATTACAAATCTGATTTTAATTTGCTATATTACTATTTATGTTCTATTAAAGTTTCACATTATCTTGTTTTAAAGTCTACATAAACTAATAAACATTATTTTAAAAAAAAGTTATTCTTAAGAAAATAGAATCTGTTTCTTGCAAAGTAGAATTCTTTTGTTCTTTATTTATTTGTTTTATCAAAACAACGCAGTGTTTCAATTTTTGTACTTACCATATTTAAAACTGTTATTTTGTGTGGTATGATAACTTAAAGGGACACTGTAACCAAAAATTTTCTTTTGTGATTCAGATTGAGCATGAAATTTTAAGCAACTTTCTAATTTACTCCTATTATCAAATTGTCTTCATTCTCTTGGTATCTTTATTTGAAATGCAAGAATGTAAGTTTAGATGCCGGCCCATTTTTGGTGAACAACCTGGGTTGTCCTTGCTGATTGGTGGATAAATTAATCCACCAATAAAAACTTGCTGTCCAGAGTACTGAAACCAAAAAAAAGCTTAGATGCCTTCTTTTTCAAATAATGATAGCAAGAGAACGAATAAAAATTGATAATAGGAGTAAATTTGAAAGTTGCTTAAAATTGCATGCTCAATCTGAATCACGAAAGAATTTTTTTGGGTACAGTGTCCCTTTAAAGGTTCAGAGCTATTGCACCAAATTATCAAATATTTATAAAAAATATCAGACAGCCTATTGGTGTTTCATATTTTAATACTGAGGAAACATAGCTGGTTAGGAAATGATAGGTAAATAGTGTATTTTATTCATTTATAATTGTCAGCAAGTACAATTTAAAGGACAAAAACTGCTTGTCATTCATTTGATTGACATTTGCAAAATTGATCTAATTAATAAACGAAAATGATATTTTCAATATACAAATCAATTCTAATATTTCATTATGTTAGTAGTGTATCTTTCGTCCACCAAGTTAATTGCCTAGCCCTAGCTATCCAGTTACCCAACTAGCAATTTAAAAAAAAATAAAAGATTCATGTCAATTAATTGGAATGTATTCAGTCTATATTTTCAAATAGCTTGCCATGATTATCTTATTAAATTATTGTTAGAAGATAGTAAATTATACATAATAATAAATAAATTACTTAATAATAAATAATTATAAAATAAGAGAAGTACAAATGAATAATTATATATATATATATATATATATATATAATACACTTGTTGTGCATACATTAAATAATTTTTTATGTAATCATGACCTGTGCATGGTAATAATGCATGATTATATAGAGTCCTAATACTGGACCCTATATCGGCCATGCTCTTGAAAAGCTGTGAGGCCTGTTTTCAGTAAAGTTGCCATTGGGTTATACTGGGTCTGTGCTGATTTTAGGGATTATGGATGCAATTAGATTCCTAAAACTGATTATTGAGCTATTTGGATGTGATTAGGATTTCATTAGTAATTTCTTACAGACTTGTGGATCTGTGGCTTGTAAACAGGGAGTTATTCCAGTAATGTGCTAATCCAACATCTTGTGACAACAATTAGCATGTTCTAAATTCATAGAAGGTCAGTGTCAATCTTTAAATGAATAGGAAAAAAAAGGCAGAAGTATTTGCTTTGCAGCCCTCTTTGGTAGTCAGTAGTGTGTTCAAATGGTAAACTTGTTCTCTTAATTGTTTGATACCAACTTATAGCTGCGACTGTGATTTAAACTGAAAAAACTATAAAACTTACCATGGAGATAGAAATAGTTGGAATGCGTTTTTTTTTTTTTCTTTTTTCTTGGGTATATTATTAGCATTCATTGGTGGCTATTATTTGTTCCGGTACAACCTTTAGTAGATCTTATTTTGGACTATACTAAGTGACTGACTGTTAGGTATATAGGATTAAAATCATATTAATAGCTACTGAAGTTTTCCATCTCCAAGTCATTTAGATGAATAATGTAGTTTTTACTCTTCAGGGTAAGGAACACCATGAACTTGACACCAAACTTCTAAAATAATGTCTAGGGGTAAAAATCTCTCGCATTATACATTGTTATATAGAGATTAACTAAAGTGTGAGTGAGATCCCTAAATGTTAGTAATGAAGCTGCATTTCTTAGACGGCCATGCCCATTGCGTTATTTGCAAATCATTATAATGATCATACTGATCATACAACACCTATAACTTGTCATCTATTACATTTTGTCCTACACAACTAAATGTATTTGTCATTTGGCTGGTGATAACCATTATTTGTACAACATATTTCTTATGAAGCACCACCATGTTTCATAGAGTTGTGCACAGACTCCTCTGCAAAGGTACTAGAAGTAATGAAACTATTCAGTCAAGGCCATTCATAACTGATATAAAGAAAATAAATGTTACATGTGCCTTTCATAAAAACAACAATGGTGGCAGGTTATTTCTTACCTTCTACCTGAATAATATATTCAGGTTATATTGTTGTTGTGTTTGAAATAATATTTAAATATGGCATACACTTTAGAATTAGCAATAAATACTCATTTACTTATAAATATATCGTTTTTTAATATACAAATAAGTACAAAAAAAGTCTAGATAACCCTAATTGGCCAATTTTTCCATGTCAGTCACTATTCACACACTACACCCTGCTGCACAATATGTTGTCAGTGCTTCCCATAGGACAGAAGAATTTAAAGACAGGTGCTGGAAAACACCTGCTAGTTGCGAATAAATTATATACATAAACACACGGGCACACCCTATCATTTAAAGGGACATACAACCCCACATTTTCTCTTATGGTTCAGACTTAGCAGGCAGTTTTAAACAACAGATACCAAGAGAACAAAGACAAGCTGAAAATAGAAGTAAATAGGAAACTTTTTAAAAATGGTATGCTCTATCTTCAAATACATTTTTGGGGTTTCATGTCTCTTTAAAGGGATATGGAACACACATTTTTCCTTTCATGAATCAGGCAATTTTAAACAACTTTCTAATTGACTTCTATGATCAAATTTTCTTTGTCATTTTGTTATCTTTGGTTGAAAAGCAGGGACCTACGCTTAAAGGGACACTGTACCCAAAAAAATTCTTTCGTGATTCAGATTGAGCATGCAATTTTAAGCAACTTTCTAATTTACTCCTATTATCAATTTTTATTCGTTCTCTTGCTATCATTATTTGAAAAAGAAGGCATCTAAGCTTTTTTTTGGTTTCAGTACTCTGGACAGCAAGTTTTTATTGGTGGATTAATTTATCCACCAATCAGCAAGGACAACCCAGGTTGTTCACCAAAAATGGGCCGGCATCTAAACTTACATTCTTGCATTTCAAATAAAGATACCAAGAGAATGAAGACAATTTGATAATAGGAGTAAATTAGAAAGTTGCTTAAAATTTCATGCTCAATCTGAATCACAAAAGAAAAATTTTGGTTACAGTGTCCCTTTAAGAGCCAAACAATTTTTGGAGCACAATATGGCAGCAGTTTTGCAAGAATGTTATCCATTTGCAAAAGCACTAGATGACAGCAATATTTCCTGCAGTGCTCCAGATGACTACCTAGGTATCTCTTCAACATAGAATATCATTGGAACCAAGCAAATTTGATAACAAAAGTAAAATGGAAACTTTTTTTTTTTAAATTGTATGTTCTGTCTGAATAACAATATTTTTTGTATATTTCATTTCCCTTTAATGTGTATTTAGTTAGTCAAAACATATACGGAACTAATCTGGGCTATATACAAGGTCATGTTACTACTAGTTGTAAATTGTTGGTATTCTTCTCTTCCAAATGAAATCATACAAAGACATATAGAGAAATAATGAGATTATTTAATTTGCCTTATCATTACACACATTTTTTTCTAGTTCCAATTGGTATCAGCCAGTTATGTTCAAGCAATAACTTGTATTTAGTGGGATAATAAACTCATTGTTTGTTGCATCTGAAATTGGGCATTTTTAAAGCTGAAAACAGATATTGCTTGGCTTGGTTAAACACATTTTTGTTTTGATGTTTGTTGAGTCATTTAACTGTCACCAATATAAACCTGTGACTCTTACAGTGAGAAATCCATAGTTAGTATTTCATTTGCATTATAGTAATACCATCACCATCCACATTATTAGCTCAGTAGGGAATAATAATGCAGAATGTATATTTACAGTTTATCCCAAATGTCTAATCCACTAAACAGTATTGCTTTAACTTAAAAAGCAATTACAATCTTACACATTTGAAGTATATTTCTAGTACATTGCCCCTAATATATTTTCTTTACATTTTGATAGGTCAGCGTTGCATTTTCTCATATACCAAATTATTTTATACTGTTTTAAACAAAAAGTCAGAAATAATAAAAAGCACACATCAGATTTTGGATCAGTAATTGGGATAATAACCTATGTGCTGGGCTAAGACATAGAAAACTGTGATTTCAAGGCAAAGATATTTCAAGCCAGGCGGAATGATGCAAGGCGCGTGCCCACACCACACAGACCTCGTTACAATTTTATTTTTCCATAATTCTGTCTGATAAAATTTCATTGGTTATTAAGTAATCCCTGAAATGAGAGCTCTTATGAGCCTATAATGAGCCCTAATTGCCACGACTAGTCGAGCCACGTGGAAGGATTTAGAAGGTATTAAGCAGTTGGGTACAGAGCACAGGCTGTTACACAGCCATTACTTTCATAATTCAAGGAGAAAATTAGTCCTTTTAAGGGAAAATCCTTTGATTCCCTTCATTCTACTCGGGGTGACAGAGTATAGCTTTGTCTGCCTTCAGTGCAATACACTGTAACAAATGGGAATGTAGCAAAATTGACCCTTTTACTAAAGAGTTCAAAAAGAACAGAGACTCTAAACTGAGAAAGGAAATCATACAATTCTGACAGATTAGATAGATGATAGATGATAGATGATAGATGATAGAAGATAGATAGATTAGATAGATAGATGATAGATAGATAGATAGATAGATAGATGATGGATGGATGGATATATAGATAGATAGATTGATAGATATAAATAGATAGATGATGATAGACATATAGATGATAGTCAGAAAGACAGACATATAGATAGATAGATAGATAGATAGATAGATGATAGATAGATAGATAGATAGATAGATGATAGGGTGGGTAACTGAATATATACAATTTACATACATCTAAATGTTAGCTCTATGAATTTAAATAGATGATAGGTACAAAGACAAATGGTTATTTAAATAATGTCAAACACAATGACTATGAACAAAAAGACGATAGCATATAAGGGTAGATAAAACTTTATAAAATAAATGATCTAATGATTTTTCTACAAAATTCACCATTAAAATCTATTTGGGATTGTTTGTAGATGTTGGTAATAGATGACTAAAATTGACTGAAAGATACATTATTCTATAAAGCATACCTATAGCAAAACTCAAAAAAAGTCTATTCTGTTCACACAACTATAATTCAGTACTTATAAAAATTGTTGTTAATTTACAACAATATACCATAAGACAATACAATTGTTATAGATCAAGGGAAAAACTGTAACAGAGTATTCTATATTCTCTCAATTAACAGTGGTGTCCTAAAGTTTGTTCACAATTTTATGGAACCCAAAAATGCAGTGCATGGTGTAGAACTAGAATATAGATGATGGTCACAGTTATTGCTTTTGAGTGAGTTACATTTGGAGGATGTGACCTCATGTTACTAATAAAATAATTCTAAAAACAGGTATACTATTTATTAAGGAGTTATTTAAACAGAGTTGCAGGAACCATGATCTATGGTAGGAAAGGGGTTACAATTATATTTTGATATTGCTATCTGAGCGAACAGTTTACCCTATATAGACCAAGATTTCCCCATTATCTGTAACCAAGCAACCCTTTGTGAATAACGAAAATTGAAAAGAACCGCTTAGCCTTCAAAAAAAGTCCTCAATAATAGTGAAAAAGAACAAAGATCCACGAGACAACAAAATGCCACAGGGGTGACTTTTCATGAGCAATTATCTTTCATTAATCAGAAGAACAGCTGCAATATTAATTTCTCTCACTTATCCTTTGCTTTCCATATCTATGGAATTTCAAAATTCATGTTCAAGGAAAGGGGGAGGTTCTCTAGTTTGGGTGAAGACCTCTAGTCTTCTAGTTTGATGCAAACATTGGAATATGAATAATAAAACAAGGTCTATCTGTCATCCTATGTTTCTGTGTCTCTCCTTTGCTGGCAATGTACAATCCACTAGTTTTGTATTTGTTCTTTAGGATTTGTAACCAGGTTTGAGCACTGAGTCTAGCGTGGGAGCTTGGACATCCTAGCTGTCAATTTAGCTTTCAGACATCTATCCAAGCGTTGTAGATCTGTCCAAAGAGACAATGTTTGGGCGTAACGCGCATTGTAACACATCAAAAGGCCAGAGAATTATATGAACTGAGAAGTGCATTCAGTGAGAATAGTGCAAGAGTTCTCCTTTCACACACCCAGGGATTTGAATACTAACAGATATGTAGTAATGGTTAAAAATGAGGGTTTTCTCAATGATGAGTATGCGATATTAGAAGGGGCTTATTGGGCTTAAAAGAATCTCATTACAGGAGCCCAGTATTGGGAAGAAAAGAATTGTGTTTTAATGAAAAGGGGACTTTCTGAGAAATCACTTCCACTGCCCATTGAAATTTCACATTTCCATGCTCTTAGCTGCAGTTGAAAGTTACCACAAAAGGATACACTACAGATAAACACACATTGGCAACAATATTCAAGCAATGTTTAAAAGGTCAGATTGCCATTACAGATGTTATTGTTATCAAATGCGGGATGCACTATTTTCATGTAAATATTAATATAGATTATGCATAACATGTTTAAAGGGACACTAAACCCAATTTTTTTCTTTCACTATTCAGATAGAGCATGCAATTTTAAGCAACTTTATAATTTACTCCTACTATAAATTTTTCTTCCTTCTCTTACTATCTTTATTTAAAAGCAAGAATGTGATGCATAGGAGCTGGCCCATTTTTGGTTGAGAACCTGGGTTATGCTTGCATATTGGTGGGTAAATGTAATCCTCCAATAAGCAACCGCTATCCATGGTGCTGAACCTAAAATGGGCTGGCTGCTAAGATTTACATTCCTGCTTTTAAAATAAGATAGCAAGAGAACGAAGAAAAATTCATAATAGGAGTAAATTAGAAAGCTGATTAAAATGTCATGCTCTATCTGAATCATGAAAGAAAAATATTGGGTTCAGTGTCCCTTTAAACATAAAATATAATACCAGAGATTTTACTCTCTTTCTCAGATGGATGTGAATTAGAAGTGTGCACAGCCTACTGTCATAACTGCAAGTTAAAAGTTATCACTCAGGCCAAACAATGTACATAGCTGTATCTCACTGCATTTGTATCCTTTTCAGCATAATTGCATTTAAAGTTATAGTTTCTTAAAGGGATATGAAACCCCCAAATATGATTTCATGATGAAATAGAGCATGTGATTTGAAACAACTTTCTATTTTACTTCTATTATTAATTTTTCTTCATTCTCTTGGAATTTTTTGTTTAAAAGCAGGGATGTAGGCTTAGGAGCTGTCCCATTTCTGGAGCACTATATTGTAGCAGTTTGGCAAAAATGTTATTCATTTGCAAGAGCACTGGATGGCAGCACTATTTCCTGCCATGTAGCGCTCAAGATGTCTACCTAGGTATCTCTTCATCATAGAATATCATTGGAACTAAGAAAATTTGATAATAGAAGTAAATTGGAAACTTTTCAAAAATAGTATGCTCTGTCTGATTCACAAAATATTTTTTTGAGGTTTTATATCCCATTAAAATTAGCTCAGTTTACAACAAACTTAAAACAGACCCAGATTTACTAAAGTATGCAAATACACACAGGGCCGTCTTTAATATTGCCTGGACCCTGGGCAAACATTTTCTTGCCCCCCCCCCCACCATGCAATTTTGCTCTCCACCCCAACATCCCAAAAAACAACTAAATCAATTTATTTTATATATTTTTTTAAATTATTAGCCCAGCAGTGGATCATCCACTGCTGGGCTAATCATTAAAAAATAATTGCAATGTGTGAAACTGGACCTAAGCAGTACTAATAAGTAAATACATATATAAAGTCTTCCACTTTGGATTAATTTAATATGCTTTTGAATGTGATTCTGGTGTGAGGTTAGCTGGTTAAAGAGATTTAGGGCAGCCAACAGGAGCAAAGCAAGGTAAAGACTGAGGCGGAAGCATGGAAGCAGTGTTTACTGACTGGAACAGTAGAACTACTATGGGAAGCTGTAAAATCTGAAACAGAGAGAAATAAAAACTATAAAAATAAACCTTACATTACTGTGTGAAGTATCAGCATGACACTATACATCAGCCACAGCAGCACATGTCACTACTTTGCTAGGAACAAGTTCCCTCTCATCCTGCACTAGACAATGCTGCATGGGGCAGGGGCATGTGTACACTCACTTATTCTTCCCACTGACACCTTTCTACAAGGCACTGTTTTCCTAATAAACTTCAGTTAGTTGATCATAGAGCCAAAGCAGAAAGAGCAGGGCTAAGGGTTACCAGCAGACTGGATGCTGTCTGCCCAAGGCTGCATGGATACAGACGAATCACACAGCCTCAAGACTGAAGAGAGCAGTGTGTGCAGCTGCACAGATGCTCAAATCCTCACGTGCCTGCCACTCCAGCTTTCTGCTGCATGCGCCTATAGTGAGCCCTACCCAGAAACAATCCCCACCACCAGAGCAGTTACCTGGTAACAGTGGTAACCCCAGCAGGACCTTTTCTGATGCAGTGGGATTCACTGGATGCCTAGTTAGGGCTTGGCATCCAGTGCTGCACAGTGCACATCTAAAACAGCAGATGGCGCTAGCTTAGAATGTCACATGACATCGGCACGGTCTGGCACAGTTTCTCACAAATAAATATAAGTAGAGAACTTTTGACTGTGAAAATATTAGGACTGACTGCGTGTGTCCCCCATGTCACATGACATCAGCAGTCTGACATGAACTAAAAAAAAATATATATTTCTTTCATGTAATTAGCAAGAGTCCATGAGCTAGTGACGTATGGGATATACATTCCTACCAGGAGGGGCAAAGTTTCCCAAACCTCAAAATGCCTATAAATACACCCCCTCACCACACCCACAATTCAGTTTTACAAACTTTGCCTTCGATGGAGGTGGTGAAGTAAGTTTGTGCTAGATTCTACGTTGATATGCGCTCCGCAGCAAGTTGGAGCCCGGTTTTCCTCTCAGCGTGCAGTGAATGTCAGAGGGATGTGAGGAGAGTATTGCCTATTTGAATGCAGTGATCTCCTTCTACGGGGTCTATTTCATAGGTTCTCTGTTATCGGTCGTAGAGATTCATCTCTTACCTCCCTTTTCAGATCGACGATATACTCTTATATATACCATTACCTCTGCTGATTCTCGTTTCAGTACTGGTTTGGCTTTCTACAAACATGTAGATGAGTGTCCTGGGGTAAGTAAATCTTATTTTCTGTGACACTCCAAGCTATGGTTGGGCACTTTATTTATAAAGTTCTAAATATATGTATTCAAACATTTATTTGCCTTGACTCAGAATGTTCAACTTTCCTTATTTTCAGACAGTCAGTTTCATATTTGGGATAATGCATTTGATTTAATCATTTTTTCTTACCTTCAAAAATTTGACTCTTCCCTGTGGGCTGTTAGGCTCGCGGGGGCTGAAAATGCTTCATTTTATTGCGTCATTCTTGGCGCGGACTTTTTTGGCGCAAAAAATTCGTTTCCGGCGTCATACGTGTCGCCGGAAGTTGCGTCATTTTTTGACGTTATTTTGCGCCAAAAATGTCGGCGTTCCGGATGTGGCGTCATTTTGGCGCCAAAAAGCATTTAGGCGCCAAATAATGTGGGCGTCTTATTGGCGCGAAAAATATGGGCGTCGCTTTTGTCTCCACATTATTTAAGTCTCATTTTTCATTGCTTCTGGTTGCTAGAAGCTTGTTCTTTGGCATTTTTTCCCATTCCTGAAACTGTCATTTAAGGAATTTGATCAATTTTGCTTTATATATATGTTGTTTTTTCTCTTACATATTGCAAGATGTCTCACGTTGCATCTGAGCCAGAAGATACTACAGGAAAATCGCTGTCTAGTGCTGGATCTACCAAAGCTAAGTGTATCTGCTGTAAACTTTTGGTAGCTATTCCTCCAGCTGTTGTTTGTATTGATTGTCATGACAAACTTGTTAAAGCAGATAATATTTCCTTTAGTAAAGTACCATTGCCTGTTGCAGTTCCTTCAACATCTAAGGTGCAGAATGTTCCTGATAATATAAGAGATTTTGTTTCAGAATCCATAAAGAAGGCTATGTCTGTTATTTCTCCTTCTAGTAAACGTAAAAAATCTTTTAAAACTTCTCTCCCTACAGATGAATTTTTAAATGAACATCATCATTCTGATTCTGATGACTCTTCTGGTTCAGAGGATTCTGTCTCAGAGGTTGATGCTGATAAATCTTCATATTTATTTAAAATGGAATTTATTCGTTCTTTACTTAAAGAAGTACTAATTGCTTTAGAAATAGAGGATTCTGGTCCTCTTGATACTAATTCTAAACGTTTGGATAAGGTATTTAAAGCTCCTGTGGTTATTCCAGAAGTTTTTCCTGTTCCTAATGCTATTTCTGCAGTAATTTCCAAAGAATGGGATAAATTGGGTAATTCATTTACTCCTTCTAAACGTTTTAAGCGATTATATCCTGTGCCGTCTGACAGATTAGAATTTTGGGACAAAATCCCTAAAGTTGATGGGGCTATTTCTACCCTTGCTAAACGTACTACTATTCCTACGTCAGATGGTACTTCGTTTAAGGATCCTTTAGATAGGAAAATTGAATCCTTTCTAAGAAAAGCTTATCTGTGTTCAGGTAATCTTCTTAGACCTGCTATATCTTTGGCTGATGTTGCTGCAGCTTCAACTTTCTGGTTGGAAACTTTAGCGCAACAAGTAACACATCATGATTCTCATGATATTATTATTCTTCTACAGCATGCTAATAATTTTATCTGTGATGCCATTTTTGATATTATCAGAGTTGATGTCAGGTTTATGTCTCTAGCTATTTTAGCTAGAAGAGCTTTATGGCTTAAAACTTGGAATGCTGATATGGCTTCTAAATCTACTTTACTTTCCATTTCTTTCCAGGGTAACAAATTATTTGGTTCTCAGTTGGATTCCATTATTTCAACTGTTACTGGTGGGAAAGGAACTTTTTTACCACAGGATAAAAAATCTAAAGGTAAAAGCAGGGCTAATAATCGTTTTCGTTCCTTTCGTTTCAACAAAGAACAAAAGCCTGATCCTTCATCCTCAGGAGCAGTTTCAGTTTGGAAACCATCTCCAGTCTGGAATAAATCCAAGCCAGCTAGAAAGGCAAAGCCTGCTTCTAAGTCCACATGAAGGTGCGGCCCTCATTCCAGCTCAGCTGGTAGGGGGCAGGTTACGTTTTTTCAAGGAAATTTGGATCAATTCTGTTCACAATCTTTGGATTCAGAGCATTGTTTCAGAAGGGTACAGAATTGGTTTCAAGATAAGACCTCCTGCAAAGAGATTTTTTCTTTCCCGTGTCCCAGTAAATCCAGTAAAAGCTCAAGCATTTCTGAAATGTGTTTCAGATCTAGAGTTGACTGGAGTAATTATGCCGGTTCCAGTTCCGGAACAGGGGATGGGGTTTTATTCAAATCTCTTCATTGTACCAAAGAAGGAGAATTCCTTCAGACCAGTTCTGGATCTAAAAATATTGAATCGTTATGTAAGAATACCAACGTTCAAGATGGTAACTGTAAGGACTATCTTGCCTTTTGTTCAGCAAGGGAATTATATGTCCACAATAGATTTACAGGATGCATATCTGCATATTCCGATTCATCCAGATCATTATCAGTTCCTGAGATTCTCTTTTCTGGACAAGCATTACCAGTTTGTGGCTCTGCCGTTTGGCCTAGCTACAGCTCCAAGAATTTTTACAAAGGTTCTCGGTGCCCTTCTGTCTGTAATCAGAGAACAGGGTATTGTGGTATTTCCTTATTTGGACGATATCTTGGTACTTGCTCAGTCTTTACATTTAGCAGAATCTCATACGAATCGACTTGTGTTGTTTCTTCAAGATCATGGTTGGAGGATCAATTTACCAAAAAGTTCTTTGATTCCTCAGACAAGGGTAACCTTTCTGGGTTTCCAGATGGATTCAGTGTCCATGACTCTGTCTTTAACAGACAAGAGACGTCTAAAATTGATTGCAGCTTGTCGAAACCTTCAGTCACAGTCATTCCCTTCGGTAGCCTTATGCATGGAAATTCTAGGTCTTATGACTGCTGCATCGGACGCGATCCCCTTTGCTCGTTTTCACATGCGACCTCTTCAGCTCTGTATGCTGAAGCAATGGTGCAAGGATTACACGAAGATATCTCAATTAATATCTTTAAAACCGATTGTTCGACACTCTCTAACATGGTGGACAGATCACCATAGTTTAATTCAGGGGGCTTCTTTTGTGCTTCCGACCTGGACTGTAATTTCAACAGATGCAAGTCTCACAGGTTGGGGAGCTGTGTGGGGATCTCTGACGGCACAAGGAGTTTGGGAATCTCAGGAGGTGAGATTACCGATCAATATTTTGGAACTCCGTGCAATTTTCAGAGCTCTTCAGTTTTGGCCTCTTCTGAAGAGAGAAACGTTCATTTGTTTTCAAACAGACAATGTCACAACTGTGGCATACATCAATCATCAAGGAGGGACTCACAGTCCTCTGGCTATGAAAGAAGTATCTCGAATTTTGGTTTGGGCGGAATCCAGCTCCTGTCTAATCTCTGCGGTTCATATCCCAGGTATAGACAATTGGGAAGCGGATTATCTCAGTCGCCAAACGTTGCATCCGGGCGAATGGTCTCTTCACCCAGAGGTATTTCTTCAGATTGTTCAAATGTGGGAACTTCCAGAAATAGATCTGATGGCGTCCCATCTAAACAAGAAACTTCCCAGGTATCTGTCCAGATCCCGGGATCCTCAGGCGGAGGCAGTGGATGCATTATCACTTCCTTGGAAGTATCATCCTGCCTATATCTTTCCGCCTCTAGTTCTTCTTCCAAGAGTAATCTCCAAGATTCTGAAGGAATGCTCGTTTGTTCTGCTGGTAGCTCCGGCATGGCCTCACAGGTTTTGGTATGTGGATCTTGTCCGGATGGCCTCTTGCCAACCGTGGACTCTTCCGTTAAGACCAGACCTTCTGTCACAAGGTCCTTTTTTCCATCAGGATCTGAAATCCTTAAATTTAAAGGTATGGAGATTGAACGCTTGATTCTTGGTCAAAGAGGTTTCTCTGACTCTGTGATTAATACTATGTTACAGGCTCGTAAATCTGTATCTCGAGAGATATATTATAGAGTCTGGAAGACTTATATTTCTTGGTGTCTTTCTCATCATTTTTCTTGGCATTCTTTTAGAATACCGAGAATTTTACAGTTTCTTCAGGATGGTTTAGATAAGGGTTTGTCCGCAAGTTCTTTGAAAGGACAAATCTCTGCTCTTTCTGTTCTTTTTCACAGAAAGATTGCTATTCTTCCTGATATTCATTGTTTTGTACAAGCTTTGGTTCGTATAAAACCTGTTATTAAGTCAATTTCTCCTCCTTGGAGTTTGAATTTGGTTTTGGGAGCTCTTCAAGCTCCTCCGTTTGAACCTATGCATTCATTGGACATTAAATTACTTTCTTGGAAAGTTTTGTTCCTTTTGGCCATCTCTTCTGCCAGAAGAGTTTCTGAATTATCTGCTCTTTCTTGTGAGTCTCCTTTTCTGATTTTTCATCAGGATAAGGCGGTGTTGCAAACTTCTTTTGAATTTTTACCTAAAGTTGTGAATTCCAACAACATTAGTAGAGAAATTGTGGTTCCTTCATTATGTCCTAATCCTAAGAATTCTAAGGAGAAATCGTTGCATTCTTTGGATGTTGTTAGAGCTTTGAAATATTATGTTGAAGCTACGAAATCTTTCCGTAAGACTTCTAGTTTATTTGTTATCTTTTCCGGTTCTAGAAAAGGCCAGAAAGCTTCTGCCATTTCTTTGGCATCTTGGTTGAAATCTTTAATTCATCTTGCCTATGTTGAGTCGGGTAAAACTCCGCCTCAAAGAATTACAGCTCATTCTACTAGGTCAGTTTCTACTTCCTGGGCGTTTAGGAATGAAGCTTCGGTTGACCAGATTTGCAAAGCAGCAACTTGGTCCTCTTTGCATACTTTTACTAAATTCTACCATTTTGATGTATTTTCTTCTTCTGAAGCAGTTTTTGGTAGAAAAGTACTTCAGGCAGCGGTTTCAGTTTGAATCTTCTGCTTATGTTTTTCGTTAAACTTTATTTTTGGGTGTGGATTATTTTCAGCAGGAATTGGCTGTCTTTATTTTATCCCTCCCTCTCTAGTGACTCTTGCGTGGAAGATCCACATCTTGGGTAGTCATTATCCCATACGTCACTAGCTCATGGACTCTTGCTAATTACATGAAAGAAAACATAATTTATGTAAGAACTTACCTGATAAATTCATTTCTTTCATATTAGCAAGAGTCCATGAGGCCCGCCCTTTTTTTGTGGTGGTTATGATTTTTGTATAAAGCACAATTATTCCAATTCCTTATTTTATATGCTTTCGCACTTTTTTATCACCCCACTTCTTGGCTATTCGTTAAACTGAATTGTGGGTGTGGTGAGGGGTGTATTTATAGGCATTTTGAGGTTTGGGAAACTTTGCCCCTCCTGGTAGGAATGTATATCCCATACGTCACTAGCTTATGGACTCTTGCTAATATGAAAGAAATGAATTTATCAGGTAAGTTCTTACATAAATTATGTTATATATTTTTTTTTTTAGGACTCTTGGGCCCCTCAACAAAGACTGGGCCCAGGGCAGCTGCCCCTTTTGCCCTGTGTTAAAGACAGCCCTGAATACACATAAATGCCATACCAAAGCCCCCACAAATTAAAGGCAGAGCAGCCAATTTTACAGACTCCTGGTCCTACAATCGAACTTAAAAATACATAAAAAAGATGAGACCCCAACTCCCACCCCCTTTACCAGCTACAAGCTAACATAGATGCATTAGCTCTGCAGTGCTGCTATAACCCATTGCCTCATTAGACTCCCTTACCCCATAGTCTCCTCTGTATGCAACTTTCTACCATCAGAGTCAGATCTGCCCCTCTGGCCATGTTCAGGGTGCCCTTTGACTTCACTTTCAGTTGTACATTTTGTGTTTTTCTGAAGAATTACACATGGGGCCTGATCTTGCACATTGAGCAGTCAGTGATTGCTGACACAGCACCACCCATATTACAATGTACACTAGATTTTTCTTTGCATACATGTTTTGTAGATGATGCATTTATTTAGCCCATCTGGGAGTGTTTTTGTAACAATGTATAGTTTAGCTTTTTTTTTTTTTATAAGATTGTGCTGATTTTCAGACTCCTAACCAAGTCCCAAAGTATCAGATGAAGACAGATTCCTGCTTTATCCTGTTTGTGTAAAGAGTATTTTCATATGCTGGGGAGTGGTTTCTGCCCTTCCTGCCTTTCCAGTCCCTTTCACTGGGTGTCCCAGCCTAACCTCATCAACAGAGCTAAACTGGGAGCTTCTAAGTAAGTTTTTAAAAGGTTTTATACTGGATTTTTAAATCAGTATCTGTGCATATTCTTCTTTATTGTAGTGTTTATTACATGCAGTTATATGAAAATAGGTGTACACTGTCCTTTAACCCCTTAAGGACCAAGGACGTACAGGGTACATCCTACAAAAAAAAGTCAGTTAGTTACTACGTCCTCAAGGGTATCAAGCGTTGGAAGCGATCCTGATCGCATCCAACCGCTTTCAAGGTGTTGCAGCGATGCCTCGGTATTGATGCAGAGAGGGCCACCGATACAGAGAGAGCCACTATGGTGCCGATCGATGGTGGGTGGGAGACGCAGCTGGGAGGTGGGTGGGTGGCCCATCGATGTTCCGGCATCCTGTTCCGGTATCCCCAATGTGAGCTTCAGTCGGCGGAAATAGCCGGGGGGGACGCGCGCCAAATCACAATGTATGAAATTTTTATTTTTTTAGGAAGCACAGTATTTGGGACATCTGGGATGTTGGGCAAGGGATCTGGGATGGGGAGGGAGGTGGGATATTGAGGGGGGGCAGCTACACTACAGAAAATCTAAAAAAATACAAACATTTCTTGGGGGAAAACTGAGTACCGGCAGACACCTGCCAGTACCCAAGATGGCGGCAAATAGGTAGAGGGGGAGGGTTAGAGAGCTGTATGGGGGATTAGGGAGGTTTGGGGCTAAGAGGGGATCCAACACTGCACAATATGCTTTTTCAACCCCCCCCCCCAAAAAAAAAAGACTTTCTGCCAGTACTTAAGATGGCGGGACAATTGTGGGGGAGGGAAGAGAGCTGTTTGGGAGGGATCAGGGGGTGGGATGTGTCAGGTGGGAGGCTGATCTCTACACTAAAGCTAAAATTAATCTTGCAAGCTCCCTACAAGCTACATAATTAACCCCTTCACTGCTGGCCATAATACACGTGTGGTGCTCAGCTGTATTTTGTGGCCTTCTAATTACCAAAAAGCAACGCCAAAGCCATATATATCTGCTATTTCTGAACAAAGGGGATCCCAGAAAAGCATTTACAACCATTTGTGCCATAATTGCACAAGCTGTTTGTAAATAATTTCAGTGAGAAACCTAAAATTGTGAAAAATGTAACAATTTTTTTTTATTTGATCGCATTTGGCGGTGAAATGGTGGTATGAAATATACCAAAATAGGCCTAGATCAATACTTTGGGTTGTCTACTACACTACACTAAAGCTAAAATTAACCCTGCAAGCTCCCTACAAGCTCCCTAATTAACCCCTTCACTGCTGGCCATAATACACGTGTGGCAGCGGCATTTAGAGGCCTTCTTTTTTTTTTTTTTTTTTAATATTTATTTGTATAATTAGGGAAAAATAATGACAATCCAAAAAAAAAATACAATAACAGTATGTTATAAAAAGAATACAAACCATTATTAGCGAATTAGCTATCAATGAACAATTCTAAGAAGTCGGTAACAGTTAAACCAATATGAGTAAGCGAGAAAGAACAAATCGAAAATTTGGATTACCGTTACCCTACGGTAGAATCTTGTTTTTATCTTATTCCCCATTTTCAATTATTAAATAAAATCTGGTTAACCAGAACCACACATAGAGCAAACTGAAACAATAAAACAGGACACAACAAAACCAGAACATAAGAGACACACACAAAAAAAAAAAAAAGAAAAGAAAAGAAAAAAAAAACAACTCTGTCGGGCCCCCCCGAACCCTATTACTCACCATCCAGTGCCCATTCTTGCGGAAAGCGACCTGAGAGGATATTAATTACAACAAACTCGGAGTCAATGAATGGTTTTATCATTTTTTTTTGGAGTACCAAGGGCAAGGAAAGAACAAACAATTCCCATTTTCTGAAAAAGGCCCCTAAATGCTCTTCTTGTGGATATGGTATATTAAACTGTTCCGTCGTAAATTGATTCATTAGGGCCGCTTTAAAATGTACAAATTTAGGTGCTTCATGGGCCTTCCATAATTTGAGGATCAGATTACGTCCTATTAATATAATTGTGTTTAAAAGACTAAAATTTTTACTAATGCCTTGGAATTGTACCAGAAAAAAAATCTCAATGGGTAACAAATCATGTTCCAGCTTCACAACTGTATTCATCCAATAAGAAATCTTTTTCCAGAATTGAAAAATTTTGGGGCAACCCCAAAGACAATGTACTAGGTCAGCATCCGTTGACAAGCATCTAGGGCACAGAACCTTTGTATTGTACCATTTAGATAAAGCACCGGGGGTAAAATACGTCTGAAGCCCAATTTTTATCTGAGATTCTCGCCACACTGTAGGCACCCAACTCTGTTGGATTAATTTAAAACTTCCGACTATAGTTTGTTCGTTTATCTCAGGGAATTGGGTGGACCATTTTACTACCATTTAGCTGACCTGTGAACTAGAGGACTTTTGGAGTACAAGTAGATATAATGGGGAAATTGGGTACAGTCCTGCTGCATAAATAGATATCCTTGGCTGTAGTTCACCTATTGACCAGTTCTTTCCATAGTTTTTAAGTAACTCGTAAAGATAATGTCTGGCTTGAAGATAAGCATAAAATTCACGAGGCCCGAGGTCAAATTGTTCACTATATCGGAAAAAGGTAGTGGGTAGCCATCAGTACCCAAAATTTGATGCATAGTTTTTAAACCTTTTAATGCCCAATCTTTGAATATCTGGTTGGAAAGACACAGGCTAAAATTCGGATTACCGCATATTGGTAAATATTGCGAAACATATGGAGAGCAATCCAATTCTGTACAAAGTCTTTGCCACGCCACTATAATATTTCTAAATGTAAGAAAAAGAAATACATTTGAAGGGAGTGTCGTTAACGGGCAATGAAGTAAAGCCGTTAGCTGGAAGGGTATTTAGAGGCCTTCTAATTACCAAAAAGCAACGCCAAAGCCATATAAGTCTGCTACTTCTGAACAAAGGGGATCCGAGAGAAGAATTTACAAACATTTGTGCCATAATTGCAAAAAAGCTGTTTGTAAATAATTTCAGTGAGAAACCTAAAGTTTGTGAAAAAGTTTGTGAAAAAGTGAACTTTTTTTTATTTGATTGCATTTGGCGGTTTCCATTTAATGCATTCCCATTTCCCAATGACTTGTTACAGTAGCTGCAGAGTATAATATATATATATACACACACACATGTATATAAATATATATAAGAATTCAATTTTAAGCAACTTTCTAATTTACTCCTATTATCAATTTTTCTTTATTTTCTTGGTATCTTTATTTGAATTTAAGCTTAGGAGACAGCCCATTTTTAGTTCATCATCTGGGTAGCACTTGCTGATTGGTGGCTACATTTCAATCAGAAAGTGCTACCTAGGTTGCAAAGTGTAAATCATAATTTAAGTACCCTGGATGTGCAAAAAAAGCAAGAAATTCTTACTTAAAAGTACAAAATACAAAGTGTAATTGTAGTTTTTTTATTTAATGGGCTGAACATGGGCGTGTATGACATTTTCTCTCAAATCCCAGCGTAATTCTATAAACTTTTTCGCACTACAGTTCTCACTGTTTTTTTCTTAAAAAGTGGCAAATTTACACCAAAATACTGAGAACACTAATTATACTGAAAGGCAAACCTATGCATACAAAAATTACAGCAAATGTAAGGTACAGTGCACTGAAAGCTGCGTAATTTAGTTTGTATTAAGTGTAATATTCTTGTTTTATGACACGCCGGTCTCCCCCTCTGTACTTTTCCCTCCATTGCAAACTTTTACCTATCAGAGAGCTCTAATAATTTGTATAGGAGACATCTAATCACTCACAGAGACAGCCCTTTTTTTTTTATAGAATTCCATGAGGTCTGTCCCTGCGAGCGTTGGCATGGAAATCTTGACAGACACATTTTTTAGAATCAGGGCCTTAGAGAGAGCAATTGAAAATGAACCTGATTGCTGCTTGCTGCCTCTTGTTTACATACCTTATCTAAAGAGAATACTAATAACCTCATATTTTCAGTATATTTGGTAATTTTTATAGGCAGAAACAGTTATAAATGACAACATAAATGCTGAGTAATCTTTAAATGTATTTTCTGTAACTTTTAAACTATGTAAATAAAAAATATGTAAAGATCACACACTGGGCAAAATTTATCATTGCTATTCTCCTATATTTGCTCCTAAAAATGTGCATGCGAAATAATGTCCCTATTTATCATTTAAAATTGGGCAAGTTGGACTGTAAAATTCTCCTACTCTGTTCCCATTCTCCTTGGAGAACATGTGCTCCAAAAAACGGGTCAACTTAGATCTTTTCACTGTGTCATGAACACTTACCACAAACAAATGATAAAGCTGTCAACAAGCTGATGGGTGAGTGTGCATTGCTTCTGTCATAGGAATTTCTAAACTTCAAGAGGAGCAGCTTCAGCGTCTTGCACCTTTAAGGTATTAAAATAAGAGCTTCAGACAAAGGAGGAAATTCAACAAGCAGTAGTAACCATTGTATTGTAGTTGTGCTCAGCAGTTACACATATATCTAATCTATCCATATATTCACAATCTACTACTCTAAGCACACAGAAATCTGCCTCACACTGCGGTTATATCATTTTTCCTTCATGTCTGTTTCTCACAGATGAACATATAGTTATTTTTTCCTTTTAGCCAAAGTAGTGTTTAACCCCCTCCTGCCATTAACAAAAGCAGTGCATAGTGACAAACCAATTTCTGTTTGCAATACACAAAGAAGAGCAATTTAACACTGTTTTTGCCATGAGCAGAGATGGAAAAGTGACTTATAGGGCTTGATTTATCAAGCCCTTCGCCTTGCTATGACCACTGCTTCCTAGCCTCTGCTCCACCTCTTACCTGGAGAATTTCAATTTCATAGGGTCACAGGATGTGTATACCCAGTCCAGTCTGAGAGTGCAGTCCCCTTCCGTGTTTTGTATATGTCTAGGGTGATTACATAAGTCTGTGAACCCTGCCTTGTTCCCAGTTTGTTTGATTGAGAGCTTGCATTTTATGGCTGTATTAGGGACCCAGGTTTTGGAAGAGACCTTGACGTTGTACCTGGGCTTGTCCCATTTGACCAGATGCGGTAACTAACTCTTCCAGTTTTGCTTTTAATCTTAGCTGAGAGCTTGCAAGTGAGTGCTGGACTTTCTCTGTGTGTTGTATTAATTTATTTTGTAATTTTCCCTATGAGCTTTGCACCCAGACTGGTCTGGGTTTAACTGCCTGAGACTCTTGGAACAGCACAGCTTCCTGAAAGCTCTATTGAGCACCCAGGGCTGAGCATGTTGCAGGGTCATAAGATGTGTATCCAGTCCAATCTGAGAGTGCAGTCCCCTTCTGTGTTTTGTATATGTCTAGGGTGATTACATAAGTCTGTGAACCTTGGAGAGTGGAGGATCCTCTTCGTACGATTGTCGCCGTACACTGAATTGTGAATTAAAGGTACACATTTAAATATGGCGTCCCTTGCATTCCTATTGGCTGATTTGAGTCTTCAAATTCAGATCAGCCAATAGGATGAGAGCTGCTGAAATCCTATTGGCAGTTCAAATCAGCGGTGATGGTACGAAGAGGATCCTCCACGGTCGCCAGTCCTGCTCCACGTGGTCCCCGCTTGGAAGAAAAATATGTCGGCCGCTTGGAAGAAGACTTCACCGTCTGGAACAGGATATCTTCTCCGCTGGACTTCAGGAACGGTAAGTAACTATTTGGGGGGCTTTTTTTTTTTTTTTTTTTATATTAGGGATTTATTGGGCACTCTTAAAAGAGCTGAATGCTCTTAGTGTTAGGTTTATTTATTTTGGGGGGTTTGGTGGGTGGTGGGTTTTACTGTTAGGGAGGGGACTTAGAATTTTTTTTAAAATGAAAAATAACTGTTTAATTTAGGGCAATGACCTACAAAAAGCCCTTTTAAGGGCTATTGGTAGTTTAGTATTAGATTAGGGGGTGTTTTTATTTTGGGGAGGGTTTTTTATTTTCATAGGAATTAGGTTTAATTTTTTTTATTTTGGATAATTTTGTTTATTTTCTGTAATGTTAGACTTTTTTATTTTTGATAATTTTAGTTCAATTTATTTTAATATCATCTCAGGTTTATTTTTCTAAGTACTGTTAAGATTTTTATTTTAATTATAATTTAAAATGTTATTATTTTATGTTATTTGGGGTTAATTTATGGGTGTTAGGTTAGGGGGCTTTATAATTAAATGTTGTTTGCGTTGTGGGGGGTAGCGGATTAGGAGTTAATAGGTTAATTAGGGTACTTGCGTTGTGGGGGTTTGGCGGATTAGGTTAATAGTTGTATTAAGATTATTGCGTCGTTTTTCAGAGAGATCTGCACATCTTTGGAACAAAAGGTGGAAAACTATGGCTTATAATAGAGTGACACTTCCAAGGGATAACGGTGAGCTAGCTCTTCCTGATTTAGAAATTTACAACAGGGTCTGTATAGGAAAAATAGCCTTTGGCTGGATCACAGATTATGATTATTATACCCCCCTGTCTTTAGATCAACAACTAACCAAACCCTATTTTGTGAAAGCTTTGCTACATCTCAAAAAGAATAACTTACCAGAAAAAAAATAAAAAATATATTAAGCATAAAAAATATCATATTGGGGGCGTGTCCAAGCTGCAGCCATGATTGGACGCATTATCTGTAGCTCCTCAGGAAACTTCAACAATCTGCAGAATATCATTACTTAAGGACATAATCTGCAACATTGGCTCTCTTTAAAAGATGCAAGAACACAGGACGAATCGGAGGAACTTATTTTATGTCCTATAAAGTTACATTATGCTCGAACCAAGAAGCCTGAGGCCTATTCATAAGAACGTGGCACCCCCCCCCCAGGCCACCTGGGTTAAGTGGCCTCATATAGATCTCAGAAGGGAACACCTAACAAGTATTCTTATTATCTTTTGCTGTGGAACTCACTCTAAACCTGAGCAACAACTATGGAAAGCACAAGGAGCGCTATATGGGGGACCATAGAGAAGTTACTAACTGACCATTTCACCAGGTTGGAGAGACGCATCGAGACAATCATACAGATCTGCAACTATTCAGAGGGAGCACATACAGTGAGATATGACTTTACAGAGGAAGACTCCCATTCAACAGTAATTGCTTTGGTCCACACAGCAGACCAAGTGGAGCAGCTGAACGATCAAGATAAAGCACGCAACGAGCCGCACCATGATGTTTACCCAGTCACCCAGGATAACTAGAACTCCAACCATAACAAGGTCCGTTAAGCAAGCAACTCATCGCAAGACCATGAAACGTCCGGATCAAGGGAAAGCTAAGCATCGTACAAGGAAAAGGGGACATCAGACATCACATACCCCTATAGTGCAACGGAAGTAGTGTCCACCACACCGGCTGCAATTCATTGATCAATTTGATACAGATAATGGCAAGCGAACCAAGCTTAAAAAAAAAGGTTTGATCTACAAACACATTATAGACATTGTGAAAACAAGGGTGGGTTAAGTTTATTAGTAACAAAGTAAAAAAGAAGTAGTTCCACAACACCACTATATTACCTATATGCTACCCTTGAAAATCTGATATCTCCCAAAACTCAGATCATAAAGATAAATAACAATAAACAGAATAGGGAGCGCTAAAAACAGCTAGGTAAATAAGTAACATGTAAAGATATCTAAAAGTGATTACTTTATTAAACTACTATGAACACACTATATAATGAATGTGTGTAGTAGCGCAAAATACAAATATACCGTCTCTAACAAAGAGCGATAAAAAGTGGTACAAAGTACAAAAGGATTGTGGCCACAATCTAAATAAAAGCAATGTTAATAAAAATCAATAGTTAAAAAACAATTGTGAGAGACTGATACAAACAAACGTTATCGTTAAAAAGTTCAGGCTGTTGGTCGTTTCAGCTTTCCTTCTATAGGGATGAAAATAGACAAATTGTAATGTCAATCAAAAGTTTCTGTAGAACAATGAGTCGTTCCCCACTTCACCTCTTACCGGACCTCCGTATGATCTACAGCCTTGCTTGTTTGATACAGACCAATGTTATCAGCGCCAAGTTCTTGTTACTCTGAGGACTTCAGCGTCTGTTCGCAAGTCAATCTATTCACGTGACTGTCTCCTTACTCCGTGATTGGCTATCATATTGGTAACTGGAACCGAGGTATGTAGGGGGTTCCTGCTTCAATATCCTCGATAAGAAGAAAGTACAGTACACTGTAACTAATCAAATCCACATAGATATGTCTCTTAATTACGTGTTTCAGCACTAATCCTTGCTCCTTTATGAAAAAGCTTCATACTAGTGGACTTGGAAGTCGTGTTTTTATCGGTTCAGAAAAAACTCTCCTCCTCTTCATTAGGATTTCTCCAGGTGATGAGTTGCTGGTCTATCATTTAACTCCTTATTGTACAGCTCTCTTATCCAGTTATGCTAACAAAAATCTGCTTATGCAATCCTTATCTTTAACAGTCAATATAAATAAATGAATAAAAGTACCACTTTCTAAGACCATTCATAAAAATGTATATATAAGAAAGTTAAAACATCAGAATCTAAAATTGCATGAATATGCTAAAATCACTCAATACCAATACAAATTAAAAACCTCTAATCTGTTATATGTGTAAAATAGCCTAAAAAATACAATATCTCCTAGTTAACATGAAGATGTATACTAGTTATAGTGTATAAAAATATATGTATTAACAATATATGTATATTTGAGTGGGTAATACTTTGTAGATACAAAAGAATGTCATGATCTCCTAGATAGTAGATGGATTTGTACTACTTTAATGTATAGGGATATATAACTTAACAGTCTTTGTGTATTTGAGAGATTAATTCTTACATGTGCGTATTCTCATGATTAAATAAATGGATTTAAGTCAAAGTCAGCATTTCTTCCAATTAGTGATAGGGACTTAAATTTAAATATCAATTCTGCTTCAGCCAATAATAGGTCCTTTTCAAGTACTTCTCCTCTATTACTAGTCAATTTCTTTATACCCCAATACCTAAAGCCTATTGTTTTTTTATCATGAACTTCCTTAAAGTGTTTGGATAATAGATGTTTACAATTTCCCCATTTGATGTTATAAAGGTGTTCTCTAACTAATCCCTTAGTGGCCGACTCGTTTGGCCTAAATATTGGTAATCACATGAACACTGAATTAAGTATACAACATTACTGTCTGTACACCTTATGTTTTCATTAATACAGTGTACATATTTACTTTTTGTTGAGGGAACTTTTTTAATTTTCTTACTGAACTGGCAGGCCTTGCATGTCAAACATGGAAAAAAATCTTTTATTACATCAACTTTTAAATCCTCATTTGGTATTCTCTTTTTAAATTGGCTTGGTGCCAGCAAATTCTTCAAGTTTCTTGCTCTTTTATAGATAATAGATGGACGTTCGTCTATCAGATCACTCAATAATGGGTCTTTCCTGACCAAATGCCAGTGTTTATTAAGATTTTTTCTAATGAGTCTATGGTCTTGATTATAATTAGTTATGAAAGAAAGTCCTTTATGTTTATCTATATTATTGCTATTTTGTTTACTAGTGGATTTCTTAGTCACTAGTAATTCTGTTCTGTCTCGTTCTCTCGCATTTAATCTGGCTTCTTGCACATGTCCTCTATTATATCCCCTAACAAGGAATTTATTTTGGAGTAAATCTGCCTGTTGATCATAGTCTTCCTCTTTTGTACAATTATTTTGGACTCTTAAAAACTGACCTTTAGGGATATTTTTTATCCATCTTTTTAAATGACAGCTGTCATGATGAACATAATTGTTAGCATCTACAGGTTTAAAGTATGTTTCTGTGACTATCTGATCATTAATAATTTTTACCTTCATATCCAGACAGTTTATTGACTCTTTGCTATATTCATGTGAAAAACTTAAACCACAGTTGTTATGATTGAGATCTTCAAAGAATAGGTCTAAAAGTTCTGGGTCCCCATTCCATATAAAAAATAGATCAATAAAAAGCTTGAAGAGCACGAGGTCTGCACCCCACGGAGACTCTATAATATATTCTTTTTAGAATAGTCCCATAAAAAGATTTGCGTAACTGGGTGCAAACCTTGTGCCCATCGCTGTCCCTTTTATTTGGAGATAAAAATTACCATTAAAGTTAAAATAATTATTGTTTAGGATGAAGGAAATACAGTTTAAAATGAATTCAATTTGAAGATTTTGCATTTCAAAGTCACTATTTAAAAAGCATTCTACCGCATTAATGCCCAATTGATGTTTTATATTCGTATATAACGAATTTACATCACACGTGACTAAAATATACTTTTCTTTCCAAACTATATTTTGTAAACAAGATAGGAAATCTGTAGTATCTCTTAGATATGAGGGGAGGGTCTGTTCATACTTTTGTAAAAAATGATCCACATACTGCTACATATTTGTGGTTAAAGATCCTATACCTGAATTTATAGGACGTCCTGGAGGGTTTTCTAAGGTTTTGTGAATCTTAGGAAGATAATAGAATATTGGAGTTCTGGGGTGTGCCACATATAGAAATCGGTATTCGTCATTATTAATAATTCCAGTATCTTTAGCCTTATCTATTAATTCTATATATTTCTTTCTCTGAGTTGTAATTGGATCAAAAGATAATCTTCTATATGTTTCTTTGTCCATTAATAATCTATTTGCTTCCATTACATAATCCTGTGTATTAAGGACAACAACTCCTCCCCCTTTATCTGCGGGCTTTATTATTATTATATCATCCTCTTTAAGTGTTCTAATAATATCCTTTTCTATATTTGAAAGGTTATACCTGATTTTTCTATTTAGCTCACTTTTTTCTATGTCTTCCTTTACTAATTTTTCAAAGAGTTCTAAACACTTCCCCTTATCTTGTGTCGGGTAATAGTTAGATTTCGGTTTTAAATCTGTATGTAAAAATAACTTTTGGGTTAAGTTTATGACATTTGTTAGGGATTATACGATGCTTTATGAAGTAGCTTTTGCCCCTATCACTCACTGAAAATGACATACTACATTTTTCTCCTAAGATGGACTCAAAATATGGTCGCTCAGTAAGCATACTTCAGTCTGCTTGTTTCCTTTTTTTTTATTATAATGTGCTTTTTATTTAATTTTTCCTCTGAAAAACTCCACAATATAAGTTCATTGTACGACTATTAAATGTGTTATCTTCTTTTTGCTGTATGACGACTCTATTATCTGATGGTGCAAATCCTATGTACATGTTGCGGCGTATAAGATAACGCTCAGATATTTGGAAGTCTTAAGTGGCCATGTGCTGTGAACAGCCATATTAATATATTGAGGAAATTTAAAAAGCATGATCTAAGGTGTGGGCTCTTGACACCATAATCAGTGACTGCTGATCTCCAACCAATTCACTTAAAAGATACTCATTATACACCTCTAAGCGAGCCCTTAGCTAATATTCCTGTATTTTTATATTAGTCTCCAGCTGCTTTGTACCCAAATATAAGATTTATACCCCTCTAACTAAGGTATTCACAACCTCTTAAGTGGGTATTTAAATGATGTACTCACAAGATTCAAGCTTTATATAATGCTGCAGCACACATTCTAGGCAGCTGGTATAATTTACCTTATCCTGTTACTAAAAGTACTAATATAATATATAAAATGGTTTACATGACTACTTATCTGTTTAGCTAAATACTTATTTAATTCATGCAGTTCTGAGGCATGACACTATTAACTGTTCTCCTTTTTTACAAGGATGCTTAGTAAACATACTGCACTCAGCTTCTCTCGTATTATAGACGTATAAGCCTGATGGAAAAGGAGGTCAGCCTCCAACATATATGTGTGTATAATATTCTAAACTATACCTCTTCTTATTAATATTGTAAACATACTTAACTGTATCTAAATGTGGATGTGAAGGAACCTAAAAAATGGGCAATGTTCATACTTTAACTATTTGCATTGTATACTGCCTCTCCCAACAACTGATATATTTCTGCTTAGTGATGAAAGTATTCTAATTTTATGCTTCAGTTATCACCAATCTCCCATAGACCAGGGGTCTGCTGTCAGCGGCCGAGACAGCAGTACATATCTGATAAATTAACTCCAGTAGGGGTAATCACAGGAGAGCATATAATTAGGACAAGCAGAAAAGTTTTGATATCCCATTGGTTTCCCATGATAGGCATATTATATATCCCGGAGTGTATAGGTCTGCATTTAAATATAGTGAATACTATTCTCTAACTTAAATCTATTAAGTTTGCTTTTTGATGTTACTTAGTTGGTTTCTCAATTTTCAGGTCCTTTGTTCGCTGAGCTCTTGCATAACCCAGTATATCATATTTTGAGTAGTTCCTAGCATTAATGATTTAACTCCCTCACTTGGAATTTTCTAGAGGTTAAAATTATAATTCCTATAACCCCATAGAGCGCCCGTTATATAGAACCTCAGTTGAAGAGGTATATGAGAAACCATTATATATTCTTTGGGCTAACTTTCTTATGTTATGAGTTATTTAAACGTTTAATGGGTTTATTAAAATCTACATGAAAAAAAAATAGAAAAAATGAGCCTTGTCATTTGAAACCCAAAAGTGGTTTCATATATTGAAGTTGTTCTCCGATAGCATGATCATACCTTATTGAGGCCCAAAAGTGACCTTGTGTGCTATTATGCAGGCATAAAGAAAATTTGGCATACTAGTTACATACCATGTCTTTGTATCTCCTTACGTTAATGTATATTGTGTATTGGAAATATTTGGTAATATGTTGAATTTATATCAGTTTTATCCAGCTTTACTGTACCATAATATGTATATGCCATGCAACAAACCTCAAATAAAAATTATTAAAAAAAATATATATATCATATTAGCTTGGTATAAGATTTGCAGATGTCTGGGGACTGACTCCTATGCCCTAGATTCCAGATTTTTTGCAAATAATTTAACAATCTCAAAGATTAATTTAATATACCCAATAAACAATTGTTTGCCTATTTACAGATACGCCATTACCTCGCGGATCTGGGTAAAAACCAGGCCAATATTCAAGCCTTGGATCACCTGGTTCCTTTCATTAATCTTTATAAAACTGGGAAAAGAGCTATCACTACTATCTATAAAACTATCAAGAATTATCAGGTGACTGATAACCTACTTAGAATTTCAAACAACTGGCAGTTTAAAGGTATGGATGGAACCTGTAACAACAGAAGGAGAGGCGCCTCTCCTTCTGTTGTTACAGGTTCCATCCATTGCTTCCCAATTACAAGAGTGCTGCCTTTGTCGATGGTCTTCCCTGATGCCCCATTCCTGATCTCATTTGCGCACCTCCTTTAGAGGCACCATGCTCTAATACACTTGACAGTTTAAAGGTATAACCCCCAAAGTAGAAGCAATTAAAAATAGTTTCACTCTAGTCAACAAAAACACGATTTCTATAGCATGGAGAGAATCGCACATGAAAATATTAAATAAAATATATATTACACCAGCTATAATAGCTAAATGGGAGAAAAGATTGCTAAGTTCTTGTAGCAAGTGCAGACTCCATGCGGCAGATATATATCACTGTTTTTGGAAATGCCTCAAAATTCAAAAATTCTGGTATAAAATCAATTTTTGGTTAAAAAAATTGTGTAAATGCTCATTTAAAGTGAATGTAAAGTTTCATCAAGTATTGCCCGGTTTTTAAAAATACTTTTTAAACAGGGGCACTTTCATTAATGAAACTTTAAATTGCACCATATTTGTAGAAATACTTACCTCTTCACAGCCCGGATGAAGCCAAATTGTTGGTGAAACGTATGTTGGCATTCTGCTCAGTATTCTGAGTATTCTTTGGAGGAACTTTCATTTGATTATTGACAAGCAGACAGCTTTATCCTGCACCTCTGGGATCACCTGTTTTAGCACATATGTAAGGGTAGAAGGCGATAAATATCAGCATCCTGTTATTACGGCTTCTTGTGAAACGGATCTACCTGCACTACCTGGCTTCCGGCCGTGAGGTATGACCACAGCGCTCCTTCCATAATCACTCTCATCTAGCTCACTACAACACAATGTTAGTGTAGAAGGAAAATCACAGGATATCGGTCTCCACGGATTTTGTGTGTCGGACTTACCTGTCTTTCAGCCGTGTGGTGAGACTGCAGCGTTCTTCCAAAATCCCTTACATAAAGTTTACTGAATTGTGGCGGTTACTACTCATCACAGTGCCTGCAATGTCAAATGACATCAGGTCCCTGGGAGATCGATAAATTATGCCTTTCCTTTTGTGGATTATTCAGTTCTATGGCTTCTTGCTTCCACCACCTAGGACACTGAACGATAAATACCTTAACCCTTTCAGTATGAACTGTGCTTTTTTCAGCTCTGCGCTTATACATGTTATATGTGCATTATATCAAGTGTTTGTTCTCTCCTTTAATGTTATTATTGTGCATTAACCTTTTATGGTGTTTATTATTCTTATTACTACTGGGTTTATCAGATTATTGTAACTGTGCACAGTAGGTTTGGTATAGATCATTTAACTATATCATTAAAATATTTCTTTATTAGACTAAGAGTGCTGTTGTAAGGTATCTTTTTTTCTTTTGCATTGTTTAATATTTGTAGAAATACTTACCTCTTCGTCTTGAAAGCCGGTTCGCTGATGATGTTGCTTCCCCCGCCCGTTACAAGCCTCTGCCTACGTCAGAAATGACGATTCCGGCCTTCCTCCAATCATGGCGTTGCTTTAGGCAATGCTTCCCCCGGGGGGGGGGGGGAGCCGTGATTGGAGGATGCTGGAATCATCATTGCTGATGTAGAAAGAGGCTTGCGACAGGCTGGCGAAGCTCTGGAGCGGCTTTCAAGATGAAGAGGTAAGTATTTCTACAAACATGGTGCAATGTAAAGTTTCATCAATGAAAGTGCCCCTGTTTTTAATAGTATTTTTAAAAATCAGGCACTACTTGTTGAAACTTTGCATTCACTTTAAATTACAAGATGTGCATATATTTCTACTACTTAACAACTTTAGTAAAGCAATCAATAGCAATTTCCTAAACATTATAATTTTAACAGGCAGTAACCTAATTTTAAAACAATGGATTTCTAAGAAAAGTCGACAATTGGCCGAGATAGGGGAATGGATCAAAGTTGAATTTAATGAATTTGTTTCTGACTACCCCTTCCTTTTTTTTTGTTTTGTTCCCCTTTGCCCGTTTGACGTAAATATATAATGTAATTAAATTTTGTTTATATTGTACTTTAAAGTGAAGGTAAAGTTTTTGCAATTCGAAGACCTCATTAGATTTGCTAATATTACCTCAAGTTAATCGTTAAGTTATTTTCTCAATTGATTTTATATTTCTCCAAATATATATATATATAAAAATATATATATATATAAAAATCTGTACCGTTACCACGATGACTCCTCCCAAACCCTATTTCCTGTTTTTTTGGTCTCTGACGTATAGAGCGGTCCCACCTGCTCTATACGTCTCTTAAAAGCGCGTTTGCGATGCTCAGTTGAACTGCGCATGCGCTAATCGGCAATCTCACTCTATTATGTGCATGCATTAAGTGGCGAACTGATTCTCAAATGGTGATAATTCTAATCTTTGATTTTAATGTGAAAGTTTTAGAAGTCAAGTGCGGTGCTTGTCCATATCGGAGCGTTCTGTAAGCAGCCGATGATGTAGTGTTTTAATCCATAGACACCAACCAATGCGCATGCGCGAAACGGGAGCGAGCATGGATTCCTAGCTTCTGAAACAAGTAATACCGCATGCGCATAAGAGCAAGGGGGCGGATGACGTTGAGTGACGGCCGCCTAACTGCCAGATTTTAATTGGTTAAAAAAAAAACGTGACCAACAAAGAAAAACAAACAAAAAAAAAATAACAGGTTGATTTACTTGCGTTTCAGAAAATATTTTACAATGGCAGTAACTTTACTTACAAGCCAAATTAGACAAATCGATGAATGAAAGTCATATTTATTTGGGAGATATTACTATATAAGAGATTGAAAACAAGGTAAGTTTACCTTCACTTTAAGAACTCACATTATTTAATTATCTAATTAGGATCAAACATCCTGCAGCTTTGGATACCTGTAATCAAATCCCAATCTGTTTAAGATATTTACAATTTAATGGCTTACCCTATTGAAGAAAACGCTGTAACAGTGACTTTGCTGTCTTTTGTTTCCTATTGTTTTGTATTGTTTTGTTTATGTTCTGTGTCATAAACTTTAATAAAAAGATATTTAAAAAAAAAAAGGATTATTACATTGTGTGGGTTTGGTGCTTTAGGGGTTAATAATTTTATTAGGATTATTGCGTTGTGTGGGTTTGGTGGATTAGGGGCTAATACATTTATTAGGTTGATCACGATGTGGGTGAATGGTGGATTAGGGGTTAATAGTTTAAATAGGCATATTGCGTTATTGGGGGTGGTCGGTTTAGGGGTTAATACATTTATTATTAGTTGCAATGTGGGGGGATTGCGGATATAGGGGTTTTACGTATCGGGTTTATATTTGGGAAATTAAAAAAAATATATATTTTCTTAGGTGCCGTAAGTCACTGGCGACTCCAGAAATGTGTATTTATACACATTTCTGGACATCGCTAGTTTATCTGACTTACGGCACTTTTTGAACTGCCAGCACCGTATATGTGATACCCCGTTGTGCAAGGTGAAATTAATGGTGAGACGGGTTTCAGCAGTTCCGCTAAAGCTTGCGAAATGTAATCTCGCCCAACATTTGAAGAATTTTTATTATTTTAAAAATCTGCACTTATCATTTTAAAAATCTGCACTTGTCCAAGTGCTGTTGGTGATGTGTAATATGATGTCACTGTCACTGAAGTGCGGAAGACTAATAAGTGCACAGGTGACTTGATGGAGCATCTGCTGCAAGTTGCTATTTACAAGTTAAAAATCAAGATTTCAGCACTAATTATTTTTAAAGTAATGATTTTAGGTAATAAAAGTACAACCATACTAAACATTTTTGAAGCGCCCTTCTTTATATTTCAAATGTAACTTTTATGCCACTTTAAAAGAGCATTGTACTTAAAACATTTCTACCACCCAAATAAAAGGGCAGCATTTACAATTTTTGAATTATTTATTTATTTTAAATGTGAAGTAAAACCTGCCTAATTTTAAATTAAACTGATTCAAAACTACCAGTTAAGCAGCCAATCAGGATGTTAGCCCCAGGACGTGTGCAGGCACAGTCATGTTATTTTCCTATTCAGATTAAGGAAGTTTACACTTACATTATTTTATGATCTCATTCTATTTAAATTTCATGTCCCATGTGACCAGAGGAGTAAAACTTCTTGTTTTGTTTTTTTACTTTTTTTTTTTTTTAATTATTTATTTATATCCAACAATGTGTACAATCAAATAAATTCAACCTTTTTGTGCCACGCAGGGCCAGGTATAACATAATGTACTACAAAACGAGAAAAATTCAGAACAACAAATTGCGTCGTCATGCAGAATATTGACAGATAGTATAATAGCACATCATTCTAAAGCATATATGTATACCAAATATTTACATAGACTATACCTCGTTGGGTTTTTTAATTTTACACACCAAAAAAAAAAGAAAAAACATAACAAGACACAACAAAGACAAGAGGAAAAAGGGGGAAGAAAAAAAAAAAAAGAGGGAAGAGAAATCAATCACCACATTCCTAGCAAGACTAGATCAGTATTACATAAAGAATATAACAGATAGTCCCTTTCAACTGGAGGAAAGGATTTTATAAATGCTGACCACTTACAGAAAAACTTAATAATATCTTTGTCATTATCAACATTAACATTATATTGTTCAAGAATGCATTGTTTTTTTATAAAAAAATTTAATTTCTGAGATGCTAGGAACTGCTCACATTTTCCATTTTTAAAAAATAAGATATCTAACCGCCAGTATAGTTATATTGATAAATTTAATATTAGCTGCTTATCCTCTGGTTGAAAGAAGAGAGACTATATTTGAGTCTAGAAGATTTAACGAAGGGAGCTTTAAAACTTTACATAACCAAAATTGAACCTTACACCAGATATTTTTAATTTTTGGGCAGGTCCATAGCATATGCAGAAGGTCTGCCGAGGGAAATGAACACTTAGAGCAGACAGTGAAACTCGTATTCCCACATCTGGATCCTTTTTCTGGTGTGAAATATGTCCTATATAATAACTTCACATGGGATTCTCTCCAAGTAGCCGAGAGAGTTGTCCGAGCAACCTCTTGGATTGAGAGAGAAGGTGTTTTAGAATTTACTTCTTTGGATAACAGTCTGGCCCAATTAATTTGTTTTTTTACTTTATTTGACATTTATATTTTGGCTAGTCCACTTACTGACCCAGAGATGAGAATAATTGTTACAATCAAGATTGAAGAACTCCATTTCCTGATGCCAAAGATAAAAGCACTGACTTGAGTCAAGATAGATGGCCAGACCTTTAGTTAATTTGAGCAGGAAAATGTAGCAATTATGTATGTATATTATTATATTATTATTTCACCACATTTTTTTAATAAGTTTAATAAAAGACTAATGAAAAATCCAGGGTCCTCACTGAAATGGGGACATGTATGTGAATGCATGAGTTGTTTTTTTACAATTTATTTTTAATTAATTTATTGTAAGTGCAACACATTAGGCTAAATCTAGTAAAGTCTATGACAATTAGTTGTTAAATTTACAGATGTAATGTGATAGCACAAAGTTTTTTCTACCTTCATCAACCACATGTTAATTTAGCAGTTGCTTAGCATCAGTCTAATCACGTCCAGATATAATAATTCTCGGGCACTATGACAGTTTCAATCACCTTAAAGCAGAAGAACAAAAACTAAACTAAAATGTAATAAGGGGAATGTAGAAAGAGGGCAAGTGAAGAAAGCAGAAAGCAAAATAAATATATAAAGTTCTAAAGGAAATGGGATACAGGGACAAATCTTAGGGAAATAAACAGGTTAAAGAGGAAGACTAAGACAAAGGATGAGAGGGAAATGAGAGATGGAGAAAAAAAAAGGGAAAAGCACAACATTTTAGTGCATAGAAATTAGATGGAGTAAAATAACAACAGAGGAAAAAGAAATATTACAAGGAAACACAGTGCAGGGGTGGCAAACAGATGAAAGGGGAACTGAAAGAAAAAGGGACAAAGTGATTAAACAGCCATAAGGGATGATGAGAGATAAACGTGCTTAGAGGATTTGTCTGCTGTCTCTATGAATTCATAGTTTATTAGACTTTTTGCTCCCATATTCAAGACTAGATAAAATATGCATATAATGCAATGTGTTTGAATATCACTCATATAACATTACAGACATTTTTGGTAACTTGAACATGAAAAATTCAACCGTGATTTTTTTTTAAAATTTTTTTAATTTGACATATTTTCTATTTACAGAAATGTGTATAAGCATATGGATAAGGATATAGTCCCTAGCACCAAAATGATCGGCCAACAACTTCCAGTATTCATAAATAATTTCAAAAAGAATCACAAGAATATAAAAACAATCATTTTAACAAAGCTGAACTGCATACTAAAGTTAAAGGACTTAATACTTATTGCTTAATGCTTATTTCAATACAAGCTTCCAGTTTTAAGAGCATTAGACTCTGGAGTAAAGGTTTTTCTAACAAGTGAAAGAGGTACAATTACCCTCATTGAGAAGATGATTTGTTCAATAGCTGGTATTTTATTCTTTATGTAATCCTTTGCATTTCTGGCTGAATAAAAGCACATGCCAAAGTATTTCAGGTCAGTTTCAGCTTAGAATCATGCGCAGGTGGCAGCAAAGTCCTCTTAAGCAGCTATTGTGGATAGAAAACAGTTCATTTCTGCAATTAATTTCCTTTTAGTCAACATTATTCTAGGATTATTGTTGCAAATTACCATATAGAATCAAATAAGACATGTTTTTTTGTCCTTAATATTTTCAGTTTTGTGAATATGCAAGAGAAGAAATCAAGAGAGTATTATGATAAAAAAAATAATATAAAATAAATATATGATTTATTGCCACTCATTATACAGAACAAAGGTGTTAATAAGGTTCATAAGCACTAATTGTGGGAATACTGTTAATAATAACAACAGCAACAGCAATAATTATAATAATAATTATAGAAAATAAAAACAATAGAAATATATAAAAAAAAAATAGGAATAAATAATGAAAAAAATAATAATTAAAAAACTATATATATATAAATGTTAGAATATATTTATTAAAACATATAGGGCCAGATTACAAGTGGTAATCAAAGAAAAAATTATAGCGAGAGCAAGGCCGGATACGTGCTTACTACAAGACTTCAGATATTGTGATATCTTATCCTCATAGATTTCAATAGAGGGTGCTTTTCAAAAAACCCTAACACTTATTGCTAGCCCGCTAACCCGACATCAAGTAAGACCTACAGCACTAAACCCCAAGGTAGCTATGAATATTTTTCACATTTCGCAATTTTATTCTCATAGAAGTTTTTTTTCTTATTTTAAAGGGACAGTCAACACCAGAATTGTTGTTGGTTTAAAAGGTAGAGATAATCGCTTAATTACCCATTCCCCAGTTTTGCATAACCAACACAGTTATAATAATACATGTTTTACCTCTGTAATTACCTTGTATCTAAGCTTCTGCAAACTGCCCCCTTATCTCATATCTTTTGACAGACTTGCATTTTAGCCAATCAGTGATCACTCCTCGGTAAATTAATGTGCATGAGCTCAATGTTATCTATATGAAACACAGGAACTAACACCCTCTAGTGGTGAAAAAATGTCAAAATGCATTTAGATTAGAGGCGGCCTTCAAGGTCTAAGAAATTAGCATATGAACCTCCTAGGTTTAGCTTTCAACTAAGAATACCAAGAGAACAAAGCAAAATTGGTGATAAAAGTTAATTGGAAAGTTGTTTAAAATGACATGCCCTATCTGAATCATGAAAGTTTACTTTGGACTTGACTGTCCCTTTAAATACTATATATATATATATATATGCCAAAATAAATTCACTCACAGGAATTTATGACGTCAATTAAGTCAAATTATTTTTGACGTTTTGGGGACTACAATATCCCCTTCATCAGAATAAATAAAGAGTGTCAAATATCACTCTTATATAGTGTGTACAATTAAACATACCCAAACCTCATGTGAAGAATCAGATTGTGAGTGGAACGCACGCCATGCGTTCCACAGAATCGGAAGTGACATCATAAATATATGTACCAAAAGCAAAAAACAAAACATAAACACACCTGTAATAGCAACACTATAAACTTAGTGTACCAAGGGTTAAAATCAAGATTCAGTGGTGAAAGGCGAAATACGCCGGATTTCTGGCTTGAGGGTTTCACGTTGCTAAGGAAATCACATACGCTATCAAATGCGGATGCCGGGTTATTCATTTGCAATTTAATCATCCCTCATTTCCAGATTAGCCTAAGTGCACCTACTATGTATTGTGAAGAAGGATATAATCCTACCTAAAATATCAAAATCCATCAGAGTCATTTGTGCAATAATCTAATCAAAGCCTGCTACTGGCTTGAGGATCTTAAGTTGTCAAGGAAACCACACTTGTTGTTATATGCGGTTACCCCATCATTGATAGACATCTTAGTGATCACTCATTTCCAGAGTGTTAAATGTGTTTTGCAGTATAGTGCACCTTAATATAAACATATGGATTACATAATTTATCCAGGGATAGTTTTACACAAATTGCTATAGAGTGTTACACCCTTTCACAATATATTGTGTAATATTCATAGTGATTGTGATCAAATAACTACCAGTCTAATATTTACATTATATACATATATATTAAACAGAACTTCCATCAATGAATACATGCATCATTTTCATCAACCTAATGGAACAGATTATCAGTGGCATGAATAAACGATAAATGGAAGGCTTAATCTGGGAATACCGATCTCATTGAGTGACTATTTACCATCTGTGTGCCGACATTACCGGGGTGAATAAAAGATCAAAAAATGATCCCCGTTCATACCCCAGTGTATAGTTAACACACAAAGACAGCATGTAGACTCAAAGGTCTTATGCAGACCTGGACGTCACTGTGGTCACACAGGGATCCAGCACCCCTGGTATGTATCTGATGTTATTACCTAGATCAGTGGTTCTCAACCTAAGTGACCTCAAGGCCCGGTAAGTATTAACCGGACCTAACAGGGCCGTCCGAAATTTCGGACATGTGTAAGAGCGAGTGTCTGGAGGCTATGTAGGGTCGCGGCCCACCAGCAGGGCCGTCGCGGCCCGGCAGTGGGCCGCGGCCCGGCTGTTGAGAAACACTGACCTAGATAATTGCCTTCAAAACTGGTATAGAATTAAGCCCGCCAGGGAAGATTGTCCCAAGCCTGTACATCCATTGTGCTTCTTAATTTTTTTTATTTATTTTTTTCAAAAGAGCTTTATTGCAGAAAAAAGAAGATGTTACAACAAATCGAGGTAAACCCATTCTATACCGATTACAGTATATCAGAGTACAAGTGTCCACTCCTACAAACATGTTGAGATTATGTGCAGAAAGCGAGAGCAGGCCTCTTGAGTATAACATGAGTTTGTTGTACGAGATATTTGAGGTAGACACCCGCTCCCCACTTTTTTTTTTTTGAGTAGTTAGACTGGTTGCCATAAAAAAAATGGGAGGGGAAGGTGAGTAATGCATGGGAAGAGGGGAAGGGAAGTGTTATTTTGGTTGGGTTCATGTGGGAGTTTGTTTCTATTTGTGGGTTATGTTGCATATGTGGGAAACATGTGTTTGGATGTATGTGGCTATGTTCTCTAGCTGTTTATAGCTGTAGACCATTCTGCTAGCATGAGCTTGTGAGTCTCCACTTTGTAAGTAGTGATGTCTTTCCAGATGTAGTGTATTTGTTACTTGTTGTTTCCATTGATCCAGTGTGGGTATAATGGGTGATTTCCACCTTTGGGGATGAGGGCCTTTGCACTGTTAAGAAATACAAAAAGTAGGGAGTGAATGGTCATTTCTTTTATCTTAGGTAATTGATGAAAGATCAAAATATTTGGATTTATCGGTATGTGGATTGAGAATGTATGTAATAATCTCTAGCCAATACGGTGTAATTTTGTCGCAGTCCCACCATATGGGTAAAAGATCGGCTTCCTCATCACAGCCCCTCCAGCACCTCTCACTTGTCTTTTTTTGTAAATTTGTTTTATCCTGAGGGGGGTCAGATACCACCTTGATATAAATTTGTAGTTAATTTTTTGTATACTTGCAGAGATTGAGGATGTTTTGTGTGCCTGGAAATTTCCCCCCATTCCTTTTGATCTATCTGCATGTTCAAGTCTGTATGTCGTCTGTATCTATATGAGTGTAGAGTTTTATGGGGTAGAATTGATTTGTATATTATGGATAGCATCATGTGTCTCACCGTGTTTTCAGCCAAGCATAGGCTCTCGAAGGTAGTCGTCTGTCTTGTCAGATTGTGCCTTTGGTTGTGCATTTGAATGTAATGTGCAATCTGTGTGTATGAAAGCCAAGAGGTAAACATGGAAGCATCCAAATCCTCAAGTTCTTCCTGTGGTATTAGTTTATTGTCCCTTATTATGGAGCCAATTGCACGTCACTTAATGTTGTTGGGTTGGGATGACTGTACCTATGTATTGGAATATCAGGGTTTTCTTAAAGGGTGTTAGAGGAGAAAGATATTGAGGAGATGTGCGAGGATGTATTTATTAATTTGTCCCATTGGCTAAATAATTGATCTAAGAGTGGGTATTTTTTTATATTTACTGGTCTTTTGTGGGGAGATCCACGCTAGGGAGCCCACGTTCTCCAGACGCAGAATATCTGCATCTAGTTGAGTCCACTGTTTCTTAGTGGACCTGGAGCACCATTCTGGTATGCATTATAGAAGGGTGGCCAGTCTATATTGGTTTGAGTTTGGTACTCCTAGTCTTCCTTTTTCCCTAGGTAGGGACACTGGGTTTAACTTTATTCCATATGAACACTTCTATTTTGGCTTGTAGCTTAGAAATAAAAGGAGAGGTAGTGGCAGGGGTACTGTTTGGAGAAGGTAAAGTATACTAGATAGGATGTTCATTTTTAGTATATGTATTCTGCCTAGCCAGGAGAAAAATTCCATCTTGAAAAATCTTTTAATATTTCTTCTTGAATGTGTGTATAGTTGGCATCAATCATATCCTGTGGGTTTGCTGTGAGGTAGATACCTAGATATTTAAGCATGTGGGGTTGTATCTTAAGAGGGCAATAGGAGGGGACATTTTCCATAGTGTTAGATGGTGTAGAGATGTTGAGGAGTTCTGATTTCGAGATATTTAGATGGAAATTAGAGTACTTGCCGTATTTCTCAAACTCCATGAGCAGTGTGGGAAGTGATGTATCTAAGTCGGTCAGTGTTAAGAGAATATCATCAGCATATAACGCTGATTTGTATTCTGTATTCTGAACAGTTATACCCTTAATATGGTGGTTGTGTTGAATTTTATGGGCAAGAACTTCTATTGTAAGGGCAAAAAGGAGTGGTGACAAGATGCACCCCTGGCGTGTGCAATTTCGAATTTGAAATGGTTCGGAGAGGATGTTTATCTTAATTCTGGCTGTGGGGATTGAATATAAGGGAAATCACTCAAGAAGTTTGGAAAACAGTACACTTATTCTTAGGCTTGTGGGGCATGGAATAAAGGACCTGCCACGTCCAGAGATGCAATCCAAACAACAAAGGGTATTCCAGCCTCCAAGATTTAAAAAGAACTAGACATGTGCGATTCGCTTCGGATTGATTCAGAAATTTGGAAAATTCTGTAAATTCGGAGATTCGGATCGATTCGAATTTCCGAATTAAAATACTGCCGAATCTACCGAATGAATCCGAATTAGCTGCCGAATCTACCGAATAAATCGGAATTAGCTCAGTAAATTCGGCATTCCCCCATAGGAAACAATGGGGCAGTTTCGGATGAAAAAAACCTAACACCTGCAAAAAAGCAGCGTTCAGCTCTTAACGCAGCCCCATTATTTCCTATGGGGAAACACTCGGCTAGATTTAGAGTTGGGCGGTAGCCGTCAAAACCAGCGTTAGAGGCTACTAACGCTGGTTTTTACCGCCCTCTGGTATTTGGAGTCAGTCAGGAAAGGGTCTAACGCTCACTTTACAGCAGCGACTTTTCCATACCGCAGATCCCCCTACGCCATTTGCGTATCCTATCTTTTCAATGGGATCTTTCTAACGCCAGTATTTAAAGTCGTGGCTGAAGTGAGCGTTAGAAATCTAACGACAAAACTCCAGCCGCAGAAAAAAGTCAGTAGTTAAGAGCTTTTTGGGCTAACGCCGGTTCATAAAGCTCTTAACTACTGTGCTCTAAAGTACACTAACACCCATAAACTACATATGTACCCCTAAACTGAGGTCCCCCCACATCGCCGCCACTCTATTAAATTTTTTTTAACCCCTAATCTGCCGCTCCGTACACCGCCGCCAGCTACATTATCCCTATATACCCCTAATCTGCTGCCCCTAATACCGCCGACACCTATATTATATTTATTAACCCCTAATCTGCCCCCCCAACGTCGCTGCCACCTACCTACACTTATTAACCCCTAATCTGCCGAGCGGACCGCACCGCTACTATAATAAAGTTATTAACCCCTAATCTGCCTCACTCCCGCCTCAATAACCCTATAATAAATAGTATTAACCCCTAATCTGCCCTCCCTAACATCGCCGACACCTAACTTCAAGCATTAACCCCTAATCTGCCGACTGGAGCTCACCGCTACTATAATAAATTTTTTAACCCCTAAAGCTAAGTCTAACCCTAACACCCCCCTAAGTTAAATATAATTTAAATCTAACGAAATAAATGAACTCTTATTAAATAAATTATTCCTATTTAAAGCTAAATACTTACCTGTAAAATAAACCCTAATATAGCTACAATATAAATTATAATTATATTGTAGCTATTTTAGGATTAATATTTATTTTACAGGACACTTTGTAATTATTTTAACCAGGTACAATAGCTATTAAATAGTTATTAACTATTTAATAGTTACCTAGTTAAAATAATTACAAAATTACCTGTAAAATAAATCCTAACCTAAGTTACAATTAAACCTAACACTACACTAGCAATAAATACATTAAATAAAATACCTACAATTATCTACAATTAAACCTAACACTACACTATCAATAAATGAATTAAATAAAATACCTACAATTATCTACAATTAAACCTAACACTACACTATCAATAAATTAATTAAATACAATACCTACAAAAAAATACAATTAAATAAACTAACTAAAGTACAAAAAATAAAAAAGAACTAAGTTACAAAAAATAAAAAAATATTTACAAACATTAGAAAAATATTACAACAATTTTAAACTAATTACACCTACTCTAAGCCCCCTAATAAAATAACAAAGCCCCCCAAAATAAAAAAAATGCCCTACCCTATTCTAAATTAAAAAAGTTCAAAGCTCATTTACCTTACCAGCCCTGAAAAGGGCCCTTTGCGGGGCATGCCCCAAAGAATACAGCCCTTTTGCCTGTAAAAAAAAAACATACAATACCCCCCCAACATTACAACCCACCACCCACATACCCCTAATCTAACCCAAACCCCCCTTAAATAAACCTAACACTAAGCCCCTGAAGATCTCCCTACCTTGTCTTCACCTCACCGGGTTCAGCGATCGGTCCAGAAGAGGGTCCGAAGTCTTGATCCAAGCGGCTGCTGAAGAACTCCATCATCGGGCTGAAGTCGGAAGTCCATCATCGGGATGAAGTCTTCTATCAAGCCGCATCTTCAATCTTCTTTCTTCCGGAGCGGAGCCATCTTCTTCCCAGCCGACGCGGATCCAACCTCTTTCAAGCGACGCCTACTCACCGAATGACGGTTCCTTTAAATGACGTCATCCAAGATGGCGTCCCTCGAATTCCGATTGGCTGATAGGATTCTATCAGCCAATCGGAATTAAAGTAGGAATATTCTGATTGGCTGATGGAATCAGCCAATCAGATTCAAGTTCAATCCGATTGGCTGATCCAATCAGCCAATCAGATTGAGCTCGCATTCTATTGGCTGTTCCGATCAGCCAATAGAATGCGAGCTCAATCTGATTGGCTGATTGGATCAGCTAATCGGATTGAACTTGAATCTGATTGGCTGATTCCATCAGCCAATCAGAATATTCCTACCTTAATTCCGATTGGCTGATAGAATCCTATCAGCCAATCGGAATTCGAGGGACGCCATCTTGGATGACGTCATTTAAAGGAACCGTCATTCGGCGAGTAGGCGTCGCTTGAAGAGGTTGGATCCGCGTCGGCTGGGAAGAAGATGGCTCCGCTCCGCTCCGGAAGAAAGAAGATTGAAGATGCGGCTTGATAGAAGACTTCATCCCGATGATGGACTTCCGACTTCAGCCCGATGATGGAGTTCTTCAGCTGCCGCTTGGATCAAGACTTCGGACTCTCTTCTGGACCGATCGCTGAACCCGATGAGGTGAAGACAAGGTAGGGAGATCTTCAGGGGCTTAGTGTTAGGTTTATTTAAGGGGGGTTTGGGTTAGATTAGGGGTATGTGGGTGGTGGTTTTTAATGTTGGGGGGGGATTGTATGGGTTTTTTTTACAGGCAAAAGAGCTGAATTCTTTGGGGCATGCCCCGCAAAGGGCCCTTTTCAGGGCTGGTAAGGTAAAAGAGCTTTGAACTTTTTTAATTTAGAATAGGGTAGGGCATTTTTTTATTTTGGGGGGCTTTGTTATTTTATTAGGGGGCTTAGAGTAGGTGTAATTAGTTTAAAATTGTTGTAATATTTTTGTAATGTTTGTAAATATTTTTTTATTTTTTGTAACTTAGTTCTTTTTTATTTTTTGTACTTTAGTTAGTTTATTTCATTGTAGTTATTTGTAGGTATTTTATTTAATTAATTTATTGATAGTGTAGTGTTAGGTTTAATTGTAACTTAGGTTAGGATTTATTTTACAGGTAATTTTGTAATTATTTTAACTATTTAATAGCTATTGTACCTGTTTAAAATAATTAAAAAGTTGCCTGTAAAATAAATATTAATCCTAAAATAGCTACAATATAATTATAATTTATATTGTAGCTATATTAGGGTTTATTTTACAGGTAAGTATTTAGCTTTAAATAGGAATAATTTATATAATAAGAGTTAATTTATTTCGTTAGATTTAAATTATATTTAACTTAGGGGGGTGTTAGTGCTAGGGTTAGACTTAGCTTTAGGGGTTAATCCATTTATTAGACTAGCAGCGAGATCCGATCGGCAGATTAGGGGTTAATTATTGTAGGTAGCTGGCGGCAACGTTGTGGGGGGCAGATTAGGGGTTAATAAATATAATATAGGGGTCGGCGGTGTTAGGGGCAGCAGATTAGAGGTACATAGGTATAATGTAGGCTGCGGCGGTATACGGAGCGGCAGATTAGGGGTTAAAAAAAATATGCAGGTGTCAGCAATAGCGGGGGCGGCAGATTAGGGGTTAAGAAGTGTAAGGTTAGGGGTGTTTAGACTCGGGCTACATGTTAGAGTGTTAGGTGCAGACGTAGGAAGTGTTTCCCCATAGTAAACAATGGGGCTGCGTTAGGAGCTTAACGCTGCTTTTTTGCAGGTGTTAGGGTTTTTTTTCAGCTCAAACAGCCCCATTGTTTCCTATGGGGGAATCGTGCACGAGCACGTTTTTGAAGCTGGCCGCGTCTGTAAGCAAAGCTGGTATTTAGAGTTGCAGTGGCGGTAAATATGCTCTACGCTCCTTTTTTGGAGCCTAACGCAGCCCTTCTGTGAACTCTAAATACCAGCGGTATTTATAAGGTGCGGGGGAAAAAAAGCATGCGTAACTAACGCACCCCTTTGGCCGCAGAACTGTAAATCTAGCCGACTAAGTCTACACCTAACACTCTAACATGAACCCCGAGTCTAAACACCCCTAACTCTAACACTTATTAACCCCTAATCTGCTGCCCCCGCTATCGCTGACATCTGCATTATACTATTAACCCCTAATCTGCCGCTCCGGACACCACCGCCGCCTACATTATCCCTATGAAGCCCTAATCTGCTGCCCCCAACATCGCCGACACCTACATTATACTTATTAACCCCTATTCTACCCCCCCCAGCGTCGCCGCAACCTAACTACAAGTATTAACCCCTAATCTACCGACCGGACCTCGCCGCCACTATAATAAATGTATTAACCCCTAAACCGCCGCACTCCCGCCTCGCAAATACTATAATACATTTTATTAACCCCTAATCTGCCCCCCCCAGCATCGCCGCAACCTAACTACAAGTATTAACCCCTAATCTGCCAACCAGACATCGCCGCCACGATAATAAATGTATTAACCCCTAAATCGCCACACTCCCGCCTCGCAAACACTATAATAAATTGTATTAACCCCTAATCTTCCCTCCCTAACATCGCCGCCACCTACCTACAATTATTAACCCCTAATCTTCCACCCCCAACGTCGCCCCTACTATAATAAAGTTATTAACCCCTAAACCTAAGTCTAACCCTAACATTCCCCTAAATTAAATATAATTTAAATAAAACAAAATAAATTTACTATAATTAAATAAATTAATCCTATTTAAAACTAAATACTTACCTATAAAATAAACCCTAATATAGCTACAATATAACTAATAGTTACATTGTAGCTATTTTAGGATTTGTATTTATTTTAACTAGGTACAATAGTTATTAAATAGTTATTAACTATTTAATAACTACCTAGCTAAAATAAATGCAAATTTACCTGTAAAATAAATCCTAACCTAAGTTACAATTACACCTAACACTACACTATCATTAAATTAATTAAATAAATTAATCCTATTTAAAACTTAATACTTACCTGTAAAATAAACCCTAATCTAGCTACAATATAACTAATAATTACATTGTAGCTATTTTAGGATTTATATTTATTTTACAGGCAACTTTGTATTTATTTTAACTAGGTACAATAGCTATTAAATAGTTATTTACTATTTAATAGCTACCTAGTTAAAATAATTACAAAATTACCTGTAAAATAAATCCTAACCTAAGTTACAATTAAACCTAACACTACACTATCATTAAATAAATGAAATAAATTAACTACAACTACCTACAATTAAATACAATTAAATAAACTAAACTAAAGTACAAAAAAACCCCACTAAATTACAAAAAATAAAAAAATATTACAAGAATTTTAAACTAATTACACCTAATCTAAGCCCCCTAATTAAATTAAAAAAAAACCAAAATAATAAAAGTCCCTACCCTATTCTACATTACAAAGTAATCAGCTCTTTTACCAGCCCTTGAAAGGGCTTTTTGCAGGGCATGCCCCAAAGTAATCAGCTCTTTTGCCTGTAAAAAAAATACACCCCCCAACATTAAAACCCACCACCCACATACCCCTACTCTAACCCTTCCAACCCCCCCTTAAATAAACCTAACGCTACTCCCCTGAAGATCTCCCTACTTTGAGTCGTCTTCACCCAGCCGGGTCAAAGTCTTCATCCGATGGGGAAGAAGAAGACATCCAGACCGGCAGAAGTCTTCATCCAAGCGGGGAAAGAAGAGGTCTTCGGTCCATCAGAAGTCTTCATCCAGACGGCATCTTCTATCTTCATCCATCCGGAGCGGAGCAGCAGCATCCTGAAGACAACCGACGCGGAGCATCCTCTTCTTTCTTGATCCGATGACTAAATGACGGTACCTTTAAGTGACGTCATCCAAGATGGCGTCCCTTGAATTCCGATTCTATCAGCCAATCGGAATTAAGGTAGGAAAAATCTGATTGGCTGATTCAATCAGCCAATCAGATGGAAGTTCAATCCGATTGGCTGATCCAATCAGCCAATCAGATTGACCTCGCATTCTATTGGCTGATCGGAACAGTGTTTGCGAGGAGGGAGTGCGTCGGTTTAGGAGTTAATACATTTATTATAGTGGCGGCGATGTCCGGTCGGCAGATTAGGGGTTAATACTTGTAGTTAGGTTGCGGCAACGTTGGGGGGGGGGCAGATTAGGGGTTAATAAATATAATATAGGTGTCGGTGATGTTAGGGACAGCAGATTACTGGTTCACAGCTATAATGTAGGTGGCGGTGGTGTCCGGTCAGCAGATTAGGGGTTAAATAATTTTATGATAGTGTTTGCGATGTGGGGGGCCTCGGTTTAGGGGTTCATAGGAAGTTTATGGGTGTTAGTGTACTTTGTAGCACTGTAGTTAAGAGCTTTATATTCCGGCCTTAGCCCATAAAGCTCTTAACTACTGACTTTATTCGATAGATTCGGATGGCCGTGTCTTACACTAGTATTGTACAGTATATTAGGTTATATCACTCTGCTATGGGTTTTCAACTAATATAAAGTACATAATACTAGTCTAATACACAGCATATCCCACCTAACACATACCGAAATTCTGAATTTTGGAACCGAACCGAATCGAACCAAATTCAGCCGAATTTATTCAAATCTGAATAAATCCAAAACGAATTCATTCAAATTTTGCCGAATTTGAATCGATCCGAACCGAAATTCTAAAAAATCTGAATCAATCCGAACCGAAAGAAATTTTTCGATCATGCACATATCTAAAAAGAACCTTTATTTTCTTACATGGGGTCCTCAGAAATAGAACATACAGCGTTTCAAGCCTGCTATAGGCTCTTAATCATGTACATGATTAAGAGCCTATAGCAGACTTGAAACGTTGTATGTTCTATGATTAAGAGCCTATAGCAGGCTTGAAACTTTGTATGTTCTATTTCTGAGGACCCCATGTAAGAAAATAAAGGTTCTTTTTAAATCTTGGAGGCTGGAATACCCTTTGTTGTTGGGATTGAATATAAGGCAAAGACTCTTCCAATTAATTTTGGCCCTAAATTCATGTTTGCCAGAGTGGCATTGAGGAAACCCTCAATGCCTTTTCAGCATCTGTAGATATTATCGGAATGGGGATTTGGTTATTACGGGCATATGAAAGTTGAGTGACTTTAAGGGTATTGTCTCTGGCCTCCCTTCCCGGTATGAAACCTACTTGATCTTTATGGACTAGATGTTTTAATAATGGGTTGAGTCTGGTGGCTAAAACATTGGCATATATTTTTATGTCCGTGTTTAAAAGTGAGATGCGCCTATAATTTTCTGGTTTAAAGGAAGATCTCCCTGGATTAGGGAGGACTATAATGTGAGCTTTTAGCATGTTTTGTGTGAAGCCTCCTTGGTCCTGTATAGAATTAAACATATTGTAAGATGAGGTTTGAGGATGTGGGTAAATGTTTTATAGTATTTGTAACCGTAACCCTCCGGACCCAGGTTCTTACCTGCTGGTAATGCCTTGATGGCGTTGGATATTTCTTTTGTACTGTAAGGTTCATCTAATGCATCAGAGTTAGTGTCATTGAGTCTAGGGAGGCCTGGTGTAGAGAGATATTGGATGAGGTTTAGGTTAGTATTATGAGTGCCCGAGGGAGCAATTATTTGGTTTTCATCTTTTAAGTTGTAAAGTGAGGAGTAGTATCTGGGGAATATGTCTGCTATTTGGGGGCTGTCTTTACATGTTTGTCCCGATTTGTTTTGCAAGGAATAAACATACACTTTTAATTGTTTGCGACGGAGGACCCTTGCCAGTAGGCGTCCGGCTTTATTACTGTGTTCGTAATAGTGTTGTTTTAAGGTAAAAGAGTTGCATTGTTGTTCGTGTTGTAGGAAGTTTTGTAGTATCAATCTTTTTTGAGTCAATTGTTCCGTATGAATTTTATTTGTCAGGTTTTGTTTGTGGAGGCGCTCTACCGTGCCAGCATCTTTAAGTAATATTTGATATTTGCTTCTTTGGCTTTTACGTAACCTTGCCTTGTGTTTAGTAAGTTCCCCCTGACTCCACATTTATGTGCTTCCCAAACTGTCGTGTTGGGTAAATGATCAGGGGCATTTAAATGAAAGTATTCTTTTAAAGTTTAGTCAATGTTTAGATTGATTAGGGGGTCAGTCAGAAGGGAGTCATCCAATCTCTATTGAAATGGAGTAGTAGGAGTCTCTGGCCACTCCAAGGGGCACAGGACCGGGGCATGATCTGACCATGTGATAGGCATAATTTTTACCTGCTGTACTTGAGATAGACTCAGGGGATCTAATAGGAAATAGTCAAGTAGGGAGTAAGTCTGATGGGGGTGCAAAAAGAAGGTATAGTCCCTTTCTTTAGGGTGGAATATTCTCCAAGTGTTGTGTACTGCTATATTCTGCAGACAGCTGCCAATGTTTTTAATGTCTGTTTTGGATATTGTGGTGGATCCCCCGGAAGTGTCTACACTTGGATCTAAAGGAACATTAAGATCCTCTCCTATCATTAGAGAGCCTTTTTTGCTGTCTAGTATGTCGTTGCTATTTTGAGAATAAATGAACTCTGTGTTGTGTTGGGGGAGTAGATATTTACAATTGTGGTCGGTCTAACAAACAGCAAGCCCACTAGTATCAGCTGCCTACCTTCTCTGTCTTTTTTCATCCGTATTAATTGAAATGGGATATTTTTGTGGAATAGAATTCTGACTCACAATTTTTTTGTCTGGCCCTGAAGAGAAAAAAGCTGTAGGGTATGTGGGAGTATACAATTTTGGTTCTTTTGTCTTAAAGTGAGTTTCCTGCATGACTATGATTTCACCTTTAAGTCTGCTGAATTCCCTTATAGCTATTGTTTTCTTTGTTTGGTTTGTTTAAACCTTTAACATTAATGTTTATAAAGATAATGTGTCGTGTAGGTGTGCGTGTTGACATGGTGGGAGAGGATATGAGGAGGAAGAGAATAGAAAAAAAAAGGAATATTAGGTTGTTAGGGTTTAGGATGCGTAAAGAGTGGGGGTTAAGGAATGATCTAGTAATAGGTTTGAGTTACTGTATTTATACAGGTATCTGGGTAATTTAAATCAGCAGTAATGTGCAAAAAGTTTCACGCCAGCACTGTCGATTGGTGTCAATGAATTACTAGGGGTGTGCTAGTGTCCTGCCTTGTTTAAATTAGTAATCAGATCATTGGTGTGGGATCTCATGGAGCACTCCACATGTGTGCTAGCATATGTTGGGTCTAGGGGGTCCAAGAGATAACAGATTTAGGCCTATTTGTGAAGGAGTTTCCCAGAAGTGCCCAGTGTACAGATGTTTTCATTTAAAGCATAGTTAATCTGCAGGATGGGCAGATGTAAAGTTTGTAGTGCAATAAAACTGTAATGTTAGTACTCCTATTGAGGCATGTGCAGCAGCCTTGGATATTAATAATGTGAGGAGCTAAGTGTGCAAGGTGGTTCCTTGTGCACAAGAGGGAATATATTCAGGGGGAGATAAAAATTAAATTTGTGTCCTTATCTGTCCAATAAAGACTTATACATGAACACCTTCTCCTGCACAAGATACACTGTGTACAACTTAAGGAGTCAAAAACATATTATGGTCCCTTGCATTAAGAGGTGAGGGTATGGAAAAGGGGAGATAAACTAAGCTCAAAACCAATTCTATCAATTAGAACATGTAACTAAACATCAACAGTTGCATAAAATACATCATAAGCAAAATTTCAAATAGCAAAACAACTTGTCTTCCTTGCTAGGCAAGGGGTCATATATATTTATCTATATGCTCATTCTTCCCCTGAGGTTAGGGTGCCTTTGCAGCATTCTATTGTAAGTAATATAATCAGAACTCTTTGGACAACTGTGCTTCCTGCTCCTGGGTAGATTTGTGCAATTCCATCGCTGTGTTTTCTGTGTGAAGGGAAGGGTCAGCTATCTCTGTCTCTAATGTTTTGCAGAAGTTAGGTAGGTCTTCCAATGTACGGAGCATGGTGGTCTGCCCATCTTTAGTAACTATTATGCTTACAGGGAGTCCCCATCTGAAGTTGATTCTGTTGGCCCTTAGAACATCTGTAACAAATTTGAGATCTCGTTGTGTCTGCAGCGTGCTTGGGCTGATGTCTGAAAAGATTTGGATGATGATGCCGGCATGTTTAACCAGTGCTTTGACTCTGGCATTGCACAGTATATCATCCTTGTCAGCGAAGTTGAAAACTCTTGTAATAAAGTCCCTTGGAGGGGCTTTTTTAGGTGGCTTCGGTCTGAGTGCCCTGTGTACCCTCTCTAGAATGATATCAGGCGAATTCGGGGTCCCCTTGACTGATTTAAACAGCTCTTGCAAGTAGCCGTTTAAGGCTGTTGGATTGATTGTATCAGGAATTCCACTGATTCGGAGGTTATTCCGTCTATTACGGTTATCCAAGTCCTCAATTTTTTCCATTAATTTATGTATTGTGTCTTCATGTTGTTGAGTTGGTTTAACCATGTCTTGCACATCTCTATATAGTGTTTCATGCGCTTCTTTTAGGGTTGTGACCCTTTTGGAAACTTTGTTGATGTCTTTACGTAGTTTGCTAAATAAACCTTTTACTTCTTTAAGAACCTCTTTGATATCATCCTTTGAAGAGAGTGTTTTTAAGTCTTCTTTGGTGATGTTGGTATCTGAATTGTTTTGTGATTCTGGTGCTTGTACTACAGTGTGTTTCGCTGATTGATCCAGGGTGATCTCTGAGGTGGGTTCTTGTGCTTTAAGATATTGGGTTAGAGTCACAGACTTATTTTGTTTGTCCATCCTGGTAATTTTCTTAAGTGGCATCATAAACCTTGTATAAATATGTTTCTAGGCCTAGTGGGTTTATGCCTTGTAATGTTTTGTCTTTTGTTTTTTGTTTGTTTTTTGCACCTGGCTATGATGTATACAGATATACTGTGGAAGTGTTCAATGCTTTTCCCAGGGCTTATAGTGTCTTATACTAGTCTCAGGAGCTCCTGTGGCTTTAAGGCCAGTTTTAAATGACATAGATTTTATTAGAATAGGGTCTAACGTCTTTTCTCGGGTTTCAGCCAGTATGCACTGCCTGTATATATGTGTATTTACATTTAAAGGTAGTGAGTAGGCACCGGGTAGTGATATGCTGTATCCCTGAGTATATTCTGGATCGAATAGCAAGTGTTATGCACCAGGATCTGATGTTGGTGTAGTATGGCTTGTGATATTAGTGTGATGTATGGCGGCCAGATCCTTTAGCGACACAGGAGCCGTGCTGTGTAAGAGGGGATGTAATATGCCTTAGATGCACCCTACACCTCTCCCGCTATCCCCACAAGAACGGCTTTGAGGATAACCCCAGTCATTTACCTGGGCATGTATGACTATCTTACAGGAAAGGGCGATGTTCCGTCAGTTTTCCCAGGCTAAAGGTAGGCTATGTCAGCAGGGAACTGCAAGCCTTGAGTTCCGATTCCTGCGGCCCTACTTGTGGCTGCTTAACTTGTGTAGGCTTTTAGCTTTGCACTTCATTGGTATACTAGAGAGCTGTTGTAGCCCTTTGCGTGCACCTCGTGTGCGGCCTTATCTTGTGCGCAGATCGTGGGTCTTTAGCTGAGCCTGAGCAGGATCACAAATGCTCCTTTGGTCTCTCCGGTTTTCCCCCTAGGGTTTACTGTGTTTAATGTGGCGGTATGCTCATATTTTGTGCCAGGAGAATTTAAAGCAATGGAGCCGAGTTATCTAGCAGCCATCTTCCGAGCATGGCCAGACTCCACCCCCACAGCTCTGTGCTTCTCATTTTAACAATATTTTGTCAATTAAGATTGATCTAATTGAGGATACTGGGTGGGACTTCTCCGCACAATGACGTGCCACTGGTTGATCCAAGTAGCCTTTGGCCAGAGCCTGTCTGATGGCCAGTCTGTGATTTGCCATTTGCTCATAGTACCCCTCATCTTCCCAACGTAATAAAAGGCACATGAGTAGATAAACCACATGTGTTGTGTTGCAGGATAATGAAAATCTGATCTTGAAGGTTTTGTTCATATGTGGATGATGAAAATATTTTCTTGCAATTAAACTGTTGCACTTCACACATCCTAAACATTTGTAACATCCTTTCACATTGATCTTCTGTTGGGGCAGGTAACATGATTTGGGATCTGTTTTAACCAAAAGGTCCCTGCGGTTAATACCCCGCCTGTAGCCAACCATTGATGTGGTATCATGGATACATGGTAGTTTGGGGTCTGAGGTTAGAATGGGTCAATATTTCCTCAATATAGTTCCTGTTTGAGTGGTATTTGGTGCAAATGTTGTTACCATGATACATTTTTTATCATCTGCATTCTTCTCCCTATTCTTGTAAATCAAGTCAGCTTGACTGAAATGTTGGACCTCTTCCATTACTGTATCCACCACCTGTGGCTTGTAACCCCTATGTAGGAATCTGTTTCTGATTCCTTGTAACTGGGAGACACCCGTTTCGACCTGAGAGTTATTCCTAAGAGCCCTAATCATCTGTGATTTCACAATCCCCTTAATAAGAAAGGGCAGGTGGCAGCTTTCTGTTCTCAATAGGGAGTTACGATTAGTGTGCTTCGTGTAAAAGTGTGGTTCCTGATGAGTTGTGTGTAATAAAAATAGATAAGTCAAGGAAATGTATATTATGTTCCTCAATGTTAATTTTTAACCTCACAGTAGTGTCAGTGCGGTTCAAAGTTGTAAACCATTGTTCCAATGACTCCCGTCCATCCCTCCATATTAAAACTATATCGTCTATATATCTTTGTTAAAAAATAATCGATTGTTCATTTATGTTCCACAAGTATTGGTCCTCATAGGAAGACATAAATGTGTTGGCATTAGCTGGGGCCATGTTGGAACCCATAGCCGTTCCCAATGTATGTACATAAAACTCTTCCTCAAACTTGAAACAATTGTTTTTTAAACACAATTCAGTCAGAGATAATAGGTATTCCACCCATATATTCCCTGTATCCAAGAAGGTTTGTTTTGACTGCCTGGAGTCCCTCATTGTGTGGTATGATTGTATATAAGTTGTTAACAAGAAGATCCCTTTCCAGAATCTGTACCTCCATCAACAATTTAATAAGATCATTAGTATCCAACACAAATGATTTGATTTGATTTGTCTAACCATAGGTTGTAACAGAGAATCAATGTATTGGGCAACTGATTGGAGTAAGGAACCGCTAGCCGAAACTATCAGCTGACCAGGAGGGTTGTGTAGTGTTTTTTGAATCTTAGGAATCATGTATAGGATAGGTATAGTGGGAAATTGTGCAATGCAAACGTTTTAATCTCTTCACTGATATATAACCTTGTTTGAAACCCAAGAAAATCAAATCATCTAATTCCCTTTTAAAAGGTAATGTAGAATCAACAGTTGTTTTTCTATATGTGTTCTGATCTGATAGTTGCTGAAAAATATCATCCCTATAGTCAGAATAATTCATCAGAACGATGGGTCCGCCTTTATCAGCTGACCTGATTACTAAGGTGGAGTCTGATTGCAATGTTTTAATCGCCAACTGTTCATCCTTTGTCAGATTATTTTTTCACTTAGTGTTTTTTTGTTCAGATTCCATGTCCAGAGAACATTTATTTAAAATGTTGCACCACTTCCTCCTAAAATCAGGATTGTCCGTCCCTATAGTAGGTGTATTGCAAATTCTAAAGCCCCTAGGTATGCGACTAATGCGGTGATATTCAGAAAGATAACTGCCATGTAGCGACAAATCTGTTTCTCTCTATTTTAATTTAAGTAAGGAAAAATATAAATTAGCAGGGGTCACACCAGTTACTCTCTGTATAGGTGCAAACAGGATCCTGGCTGCATCCTCTTGGAAATAAGAACCTGTCCCAGTCTAGACACATTGTGCCTGGATGGCAGGGTCCTCACCAGCAGGGGGTTCTTGTGGTATCTGTTCCAAAGGTTGACTTATAATGCATATATCAAAGAAAAAGGACTTACGAGTCCCAGGAAAAAAATCACACAGCAAGGTGAAGCTGTATACAAGGTTCTGCAAATAATAAAGTCCACAAGGAAAGGAAAAAGGTCAAATTATAGTGTTCTTCACTTGTAATTCATACAAAACATCCAAAAAGTGAATCCACCCTCCTGGGTCACCTACCTGGGTGCATGAATGTAGATCATACAAATGCCAAAATAAATACACTCACAGGAATTTAATCAAGTCAAAATTTATTTGACATTTCGGGGACTTCAATATCCCCTTCATCAGTATAAATAAACAGTGTCAAACATCACTCTTATATAGTGTGCACAATTAAACATACCCAAACTCATGTGAAGAATCATATGGATTTTTTTTACATATATATATATATATATATATATATATATATATATATATATATATATATATATAACCAATATATTACTGTATATATAAACTCAATATATAGATATATAGATATATATACATACAGTATATATGTATGTAAACATACATATATATAGAATTACATGTTTAAAAAATACTAAGAACATTGAAATGTAAAATATTTAGATTAAACACACATTATAAAATATTAAAATTGATTAAAAATTATTTTTCAAATTTTGAGGTATTTAACTGGGAAGGGCTCCAAAGTGTTTATATATATATATATATATATATATATATATATATATATATATATATATATATATATATATATATATATGTATATACATACACACACACACACACACACACACGTATGTTTATATGGATATATATGTATATACAGTAAAGATATACATATATATATATATCAGACCCACATTTGCAGCTGACACTGCTCTCTGCATCAGATGACTTAAAGTATACTCACAACAAGTCTAAGGAACATTCACAGACCCACATTTGCAGCTGACACTGCTCTCTGCATCAGCTGACTTAAAGTATACTCACAACAAGTCTAAGGAACATTCACAGACCCACATTTGCAGCTGACACTGCTCTCTGCATCAGGTAGTTACAGGAAGATAGTCATCTTATTATATTTCACCCCTGTTTTCTAATAATGTGTATGTTGTAATATGTATTTGCTATTATTTGTATTCTGTATTTTAAATGCATACTGGAGCACACTGATGGGCCATTTATCTTGCTTGTTAAATGGTTTTATTTTCCTCAATGGATACCTCTCTTATCTCTTTAATTTGTGATCTTTCTCTGTGTTTTTGTCTTGGTTTTTATTTTCTTTTTGGCCTGTATGACCCCTAGCACCCTCCCTTAACTTTTTTGCAGACCAATATAACACTAATTTATCTTTCCCCCAGCTGACTTAAAGTATACTCACAACAAGTCTAAGGAACATTCACAGACCCACATTTGCAGCTGACACTGCTCTCTGCATCAGGTAGTTACAGGAAGATATTTTGGTTTTTGGAGATTTTAACATCGATTGGCTGAATCCAAAAAATAACAGTTGTCGCTCGCTGTTTAAATCTTTGCAGCTAACGCAATTAATCTCCTCCCCAACTCGCATAAACATCAAAAGCCATAATCATACCCTGCTCGACTGGATTCTCTCCACTTCTCCCGACCGAATCCAGGAGGCAGGTGTTCTCCCTAACAATTTCAGTGACCACTGCTTAGTGTACTGCGTGCGCAAAATAAAGGCAACTAAATCCTCTCCCAAGGTTAAAATCACCAGGTCCTTCAAAAAATTTAATCTTCAATCATTTCTAAATGACATCAAGAACCTCCCCTGGCACAGATTAAACCTAATCCCAGATCTAGACTCTGCAGTTGAATTCTTTCAGTCTGAACTCCTACAAGTTTGGAATTTACATGCACCGCTGCGTAAGGTGAGAGTAAACGGAGCACACTTGAATTGGATCACAGCTGACCTCATTCAAATGTACCAATTTCGGGATTCATTGTGGTCAAAGTTCAAGCATACTGGCTCTATGAATGATCACTGTGTATATAGAAATTGGCGAAATATATGTACTAAACAAACAAAATTGGCTAAGGCGCAATATTTCTGTGAAAATCTGAACAATAATATATATAACCCTAGAAAGTTTTGGAAACTCATAAATAACTTACAAAATCCACCAATCCACTCCCAACCCTCCACTGTCAATGTGGATAACCAAAACCTGCAACTCCCCTTAGAAGTAGCAAATGCCTTTAACAATTATTTTGTAGGATGCTCCACCACCCTGATTGACAAACTAATAAATGGCACGCATCCTGAAGCTACAAATGTGGATCAGGCCCCACTAAAACAGCAAAGACCCAATATAGAAAAGTTCAATTTTAGACCTGTACCCTTCAATGTCATTAAGAAACACCTCGATAATCTAAAAATGAAAAACCAGTCAGGACCTGATCAAATCCCAGCAATGCTGTTGAAGCTCAGTGCGCCGGCAATTGCTAAGCCTGTTGCAACCCTAATTAACGAATCCTTGGTGTCTGGATACATACCCAAACTCTGGAAAACTGCAAGAGTAGTGCCTATTCATAAAAGTGGGGAGTTAACCTTGGTTTCTAACTATCGTCCTATATCACTGCTCCCTGTATTGTCAAAAATCCTAGAAAAATGCGTCCATACGCAATTATGCGAGTATTATCAACTTTCTAACTATCTGACCCCTGATCAATCAGGTTTCAGACCGAATCACTCCACTACAACTGCCCTCCTAAAAGTTTGCAACAACATCCAAACTGCCATGGAACAAGGAGACCTAACTGGAGCTATTTTCCTTGATTTTGCAAAGGCTTTTGACACAGTGGCCCATGACCTACTACTTCTCAAACTAAAAAACTCTGGTATTGCTGATCACCCGTTAACCTGGTTTAAATCATATGTATCGGATCGATCACAATATGTCTCTGTCTCTAACAGTGACTCCCTCTCCCAGTCACATGTGGTGTTCCCCAAGGTTCCATTCTCGGCCCCCTACTATTCACATTATTTATAAATGATTTGCCTAATGTCTGCAAATCCTCAACTGTACACATGTACGCAGACGACACGGTAATCTATGCAAACAAATCTGATCTGCTGCAGCTTGAAACAGTGCTCCAAGACCAGTTCACAGAGGTAGAAAAGTGGATCTCGAAAAACAAACTCTTCCTAAATACTGACAAAACGGTCACAATGATCTTTGGAACGGGACCTAAAATACATAAATTACAAAATTCCCATCTTCGCATCAAAACAAAATCCAATTGCACGCTGACCGCAGTCCACTCTTTTAAATACTTAGGTATGTTGTTAGACCCCAATCTATCTTTTGGACTCCACATAGAAAAAAATTGCCTCTAAACTTTATCCAAAACTAGGTGCCCTGTACAGAAACAAATCTTGCCTCAGCCCTACAGTAAAGGAAAAGATTGTACAGCAAATGCTGATGCCTATCTTGGATTATGGGGACATAGTATATGCACCTGCTCCGCAAACTCACCTTAATAAACTAAATACGTTATATAACTCGCTCTGCCGCTTTGTGCTACAATGTAACTACAGGACCCACCATTGTGACATGCTAAAAGAACTAAACTGGCTGTCGCTGGAATCCAGACGCACCCTCCATCTTTCCTGCCTTGTCTTTAAGAGCCTTTCTGGGAAGCTCCCACCCTACCTGAGCAGAATGCTCTCCCCTGCTATTCCCACCTCCTATAACCTCCGATCCAATAACAGCACATTATTTAGCTTGCCTCAATACAAAAAAAAAAGCAGCTTGATCCTCCTTTTCCTACAGAGCGCCACAATTATGGAATGACCTCCCTCACACTTTAAAAACTTCCCAAAGCCTAAAATCCTTTAAGAGATCCCTCTATACATATCTCAAAACAGAATGCTCCTGTCATGGTTGATTAAATATTTCATACCTGCTCTATGTTAAATGTTTGCATATAATGTGTATTTTTATTATTGTTTTTGTATTTTATTGTACCCTATTGTATCAATGCAATGTTTTGTGATCCCAGGACATACTTGAAAACGAGAGAAATCTCAATGTATCCTTCCTGGTAAAATATTTTATAAATAAATAAATAAATAAATAAATAAATAAATAAACACATAAATACACATGTGTATATATATATATATATAATTATTATTATTATTATTATTCTTTATTTATAAAGCGCCAACAGATTCCGTAGTGCTGTCAATGGGTAACAAAGGTAAAAAGGACAGTACAATTTAACAAACAAATACAGGGGGAAATGGGAGCCCTGTTCCCGTGGGAACTTACACTCTAAATGGGTAGGAGGGTGAGAAACAGGAGGTGGAGACTGCAAAGGTGGGAATGATGTTAGTGTGGAGTTAGATTAGGGCAACTATTAGGCAAGTTGAATTCATTAGTTACTGGTTTGGTGATAGGCTTCCCTGAACAAGAAGGTCTTTAGGGAGCGTTTAAAGGAGGAGAGGTTGGGGGAAAGTCTGACAGCTCGAGGAAGTGTATTCAAGAGGGTTGGTGCCACACGAGAGAAGTCCTGTAGTCTAGCATGAGAGGAGGTGATGGTAGAAGATGGTAGAAGAGGCAAGGAGTAGATCATTGTTGGATCTTAGGGGACAGGCTGGAGTATATTTGTTGATGAGTGAGGAAAGGTATGGGGGGCTGCATTGGTAAGGGCTTTGTAGGTCAGAGTGAGAATTTTGAATTTAATTCTGCTGTGAATGGGGAGCCAGTGAAGGGACTCACAGAGGGGTGCAGCGGATACAAAGCATCGGGAGAGGTGGATTAGCCTAGCAGAGGCATTTAGGATGGATTGAAGGGGGAGAGGTGGGAGAGAGAAAGGCCAGTTAGTAGGTTGTTACAGTAGTCAAGCCGGGAAATTATTAGGGAATGGATTAGCTGTTTAGTAGATTCAGCACTCAGAAAAGGACGAATTTTGGAGATATTTCGTAGGTGGTTGTGACAGGATGAAGAGAGCAATTGGATGTGGGGTAAGAAGGACAGATTGGAGTCAAGTGTAAATCCTAGGCAGCGGACTTGGGGTGATGGGGATATAGTGGTGTCACCAACAGTAATAGTAAAGTTAGAAACTGGAGTAGAATTAGATGGGGGATTAGAAGAAGCTCAGTCTTGGACATGTTAATTTTTAGGTAGTGAGAGGCCATCCAGGAAGAAATGCCAGATAAGCAGTCACTAATGTGGGAAAGGACAGAAGGAGAGAGTGCAGGGGTGGATAGGTAGATCTGAGTATCATTAGCATAGAGGTGATAGTTGAAGCCATAGCTACTAATAAGTTTACCCAGTGAGGAAGTATAAATAGAGAAGAGTAGAGGGCCTAGAACAGAGCCTTGAGGTACTCCAACAGACAGAGGCAATGGAGAGGAGGAGTCTCCAGCAAATGAGACAGAAAAGGACCTATTAGAGAGATAAGAGTAGATCCAGGAGAGGGCAATGTCACAGAGCCCAAGGGAGCTGAGAGTCCATAGGAGGATGGGATGGTCAACAGTGTCAAAGGCAGCAGACAGGTCAAGTAAGATAAGTATAGAATAGTGGCCATTGTTTTTAGAAGAAAGAAGATCGTTGGTAACCTTGGTGAGGGCAGTCTCAGTTGAGTGTTGGGGTTGGAAGCCAGATTGCAGGGGGTCAAGCAGTGAGTTGAAGGATAGAAAGTGTGTAAGGCGATTGAAAACTAGTTTTCCAGGACTTGAGAAGCTAACAGAAGTAGTGATATTGGGCGGTAGTTTGCAGGAGAATTAGGGTTGAGGGAGGGGTTTTTGAGGATGGGGGTGACCTTTGCATGTTTGAAGGATGATGGAAACGAACCAGTAGTAAGGGATCGGTTAATTATGTGAGTAAGAGCTGGGGTAAGGGTAGATGACAGAGAAGGTATTAGACGTGAAGGGATAGGGTCAAGGGGGCAGGTAGAGAGAGTGAGGAAGATATTAGGGTATATTATATCCCCCAAAAATATATATATAAATATAAAAAAGGGTATGAAGCAGAGTCAGTATAGATATAAACAGTTCAATGCAATCTCATAGTCATCATCTGTAATCGAATAGGTGAACAAAAATAGATTCCCCTTGATGGGGATATGGACGGTATCTCACTTACTAGAAAATACCTCAATTGTATGAGGTAAGTTGCCACATGTGTGTGAGAGAGACCTCCAAAGATAAGACTTGGTGCTGTTCCGAGGTGTGTGGGGTAGCTCCTCCTCTCCAAGTATGGCAGTGCTTTCTCCTGAAGTGTAATACAGTTTTATTAAATATAAAACACAGAAGTAAAACGATGTTACACTCACATATTTCACCCTCAAACATATGAGGTATGTGTTTGCTCTCAAAGTAACCTTCTCCTGAAGGTGTCCATATAAAATCGTCCGTTACTTAGTAAATGATAATAAAAGTCTATTCAGTAAAAAAATGGTGGCTAACACTTAAAAGTGCTATGGTGCCGGACTAAAAGTACTTTTCCTTTATGCGTTTCAAAGGAGTTCCATTATGTCCTTCCTCAGAGGGTTCTGGATACTAGTAGCCTAAATGCCAGTTTAAAAAGATGGAGGCGGCAGCACGCCCCCCTAGTGATTGGTTAGTGATCTGTTATGTGACTTGTTTCATCACAGTCTTAGTAAAAGGGGAGAAGAAGGAGATGTCTCTTTACTCTCCTGTGATTGGTGCATTATGGTATTCCGTTTTGCATGTATGTCTATCTCAAACAAATGATCGGATATTTTTGTTGTTGTAGGTGTTCGTCTACAATTAGTAAGACCTGATAATGCTTTACACAGCTATATCCTTACCTAAAAATAATGGATATTAACAGGTATGATAATGGCAGTCTATACATTTATTGGTTAAAAGTGCCATACTAGAAATAAAAATAAAAAAAGGGATTTTTTGTATACGCATCTGGGTGTCCGTAAATATAGTGAATATCGTAATAATATTCAGGATTCTACTTATATCTATAGGAACTCTTACTAAATATCCATATATCTCCACAAATAAAGATAGGGTCTAACTGGACTAAGAGTTTATATATATATATATATATATATATATATATATATATATATATATATATATATATATATATATATATATATATATACACACACCTATACTCAAATATATATATATCTCCAAATAACAAAGGCACTCACTGGGATTTAAACTTCCTTTCATACAAAATATAACATTTTAGCGTTGCCCTCGTCCTCAGATATTTAGAATAACAAATGCAATAACTCACTGTTTATGTGCTACCATGTGCACCCGTGTCGTTGGCACTGCCATAGGCATTCCAGAAGTCCTTGTCAACATGTGATCTCTGATATGTTTGAACCAGTTGCCATAGTTACCAAATGCCACCTGACAGCATTTATAGGAGAACAGAAAAGTGCTGATTAAAAACAAATACACAGCATGTCACAAATATACATTTTGTGCCTACAAATGCAGCAAATACTTCAGTATTCCATACAGATAAAGCAAGGTTTCCTACTCCTTATACCCCTTAATATCTATGGCCATATCGATAAATGTCACAGCTTACTCCAAACTAAAACTACCTGTCTCATCCTTGCTGTTAACTAGTATAAGATCACTTAATAACACAAGCAAAATTGACTTTCTAGACTTACAAATATATAAAGAGGAAAACATTTTTTAACAACTCTGTTCGGTAAAGAAACTGGAAAAAAAAACTCCAAATTACATGCAGCCAGTTGTCACCCTTCATCCTTAAAAAAAAGCTTTACCGGTATCACAGATGAAGAGGGTGATCCATAATAACTCACAGATAGAAAAACAATATTCATAACTGAATGATATGGGAAAATGTTTTCAGGCATGAGGATACAACAAAAGAACTTTAAAAGAAAGCAGAAATAGCGTGGCTGATTGTACACAAGAATCTCTATCGGCTAGATTTAGAGTTGGGCGGTAGCCGTGAAAACCAGCGTTAGAGGCTCCTAACGCTGGTTTTTACTGCCCTCTGGTATTTGGAGTCAGTCAGGAAAGGGTCTAACGCTCACTTTGCAGCAGCGACTTTTCCATACCGCAGATCCCCCTACGCCATTTGCGTATCCTATCTTTTCAATGGGATCTTCCTAACGCCGGTATTTAGAGTCGTGGCTGAAGTGAGCGTTAGAAATCAAACGACAAAACTCCAGCCGCAGAAAAAAGTCAGTAGTTAAGAGCTTTCTGGGCTAACGCCGGTTTATAAAGCTCTTAACTACCGTGCTCTAAAGTACACTAACACCCATAAACTACCTATGTACCCCTAAACCGAGGTCCCCCCACATCGCCGCCACTCTATTAAAAATTTTTAACCCCTAATCTGCCGACCGCAAGCCGCTGCCACCTACGTTATCCCTATGAACCACTAATCTGCTGCCCCTAACACCGCCGACCCCTATATTATATTTATTAACCCCTAATCTGCCCCCCTCAACGTCGCCTCCACCTGCCTACACTTATTAACCCGTAATCTGCCGACGGACCGTGCCGCTATTATAATAAAGTTATTAACCCCTAATCCGCCTCACTCCCGCCTCAGTAACTCTATAATAAATAGTATTAACCCCTAATCTGCCCTCGCTAACATCGCCGACACCTAACTTCAAGCATTAACCCCTAATCTGCCGACTGGAGCTCACCGCTACTATAATAAATGTATTAACCCCTAAAGCTAAGTCTAACCCTAACCCTAACACCCCCCTAACTTAAATATAATTTAAATCTAACAAAATAAATTAACTATTATTAAATAAATTATTCCTATTTAAAGCTAAATACTTACCTGTAAAATAAACCCTAATATAGCTACAATATAAATTATAATTATATTGTAGCTATTTTAGGATTTATATTTATTTTACAGGTAACTTTGTAATTATTTTAACCAGGTACAATAGCTATTAAATAGTTAATAACTATTTAATAGTTACCTAGTTAAAATAATTACAAAATTACCTGTAAAATAAATCCTAACCTAAGTTACAATTAAACCTAACACTAAACTATCAATAAATAAATTAAATAAAATACCTACAATTACCTACAATTAAACCTAACACTACACTATCAATAAATTAATTAAATACAATACCTACAAATAAATACAATGAAATAAACTAACTAAAGTACAAAAAATAAAAAAGAACTAAGTTACAAAACATAAAAAAATATTTACAAACATTAGAAAAATATTACAACAATTTTAAACTAATTACACCTACTCTAAGCCCCCTAATAAAATAACAAAGCCCCCAAAATAAAAAAAAATGCCCTACCCTATTCTAAATTAAAAAAGTTCAAAGCTCTTTTACCTTACCAGCCCTTAAAAGGGCCCTTTGTGGGGCATGCCCCCAAAAATTCAGCTCTTTTGCCTGTAAAAGAAAAATACAACCCCCCCAACATTAAAACCCACCACCCACATACCCCTAATCTAACCTAAACCCCCCTTAAATAAACCTAACACTACCCCCTGAAGATCATCCTACCTTGTCTTCACCACACCGGGTATCACACTGATCCGTCCTGGCTCCGAAGTCTTCATCCAAGCCCAAGCAGGAGCTGGCGATCCATAATCCGGCTGAAGTCTTCTATCAAGCGTCGGCTGAAGAGGTCCATAAGAGGCTCCAAAGTCTTCATCCTATCCGGGAAGAAGAGGAGATCCGGACCGGCAACCATCTTGATCCAAGCGGCATCTTCTATCTTCATCCGATGAACGGCTCCATCCTGAAGACCTCCAGCGCGGATCTATCCTCTTCTTCCGACGTCCAACTTAAGAATGAAGGTTCCTTTAAGGGATTCTATCAGCCAATCGGAATTAAGGTAGGAAAATTCTGATTGGCTGATGGAATCAGCCAATCAGATTCAATTTCAATCCGATTGGCTGATTGGATCAGCCAATCAGATTGAGCTCGCATTCTATTGGCTGTTCCGATCAGCCAATAGAATTTGAGCTCAATCTGATTGGCTGATTGGATCAGCCAATCGGATTGAACTTGAATCTGATTGGCTGATTCCATCAGCCAATCAGAATATTCCTACCTTAATTCCAATTGGCTGATAGAATCCTATCAGCCAATCGGAATTCGAGGGACGCCATCTTGGATGACGTCATTTAAAGGAACCGTCATTCGGTGAGTAGGCGTCGCTTGAAGAGGTTGGATCCGCGTCGGCTGGGAAGAAGATGGCTCCGCTCCGGAAGAAAGAAGATTGAAGATGCGGCTTGATAGAAGACTTCATCCCGATGATGGACTTCTGCCCGATGATGGAGTTCTTCAGCCGCCGCTTGGATCAAGACTTCGGACCCTCTTCTGGACCGATCGCTGAACCCGGTGAGGTGAAGACAAGGTAGGGAGATCTTCAGGGGCTTAGTGTTAGGTTTATTTAAGGGGGGTTTGGGTTAGATTAGGGGTATGTGGGTGGTGGGTTGTAATGTTGCGGGGGGTATTGTATGTTTTTTTTTTTTTACAGGCAAAAGAGCTGAATTCTTTGGGGCATGCCCCCAAAGGCCTTTTCAGGGCTGGTAAGGTAAAAGAGCTTTTCTATTTTAATTTTAGAATAGGGTAAGGCATTTTTTTATTTTGGGGGGCTTTGTTATTTTATTAGGGGGCTTAGAGTAGGTGTAATTAGTTTAAAATTGTTGTAATATTTTTCTAATGTTTGTAAATATTTTTTTATTTTTTGTAACTTAGTTCTTTTTTATTTTTTGTACTTTAGTTAGTTTATTTCATTGTATTTATTTGTAGGTATTTTATTTAATTAATTTATTGCTAGTGTAGTGTTAGGTTTAATTGTAGGTAATTGTAGGTAGTTTATTTAATTAATTTATTGATAGTGTAGTGTTAGATTTAATTGTAACTTAGGTTAGGATTTATTTTACAGGTAATTTTGTAATTATTTTAACTAGGTAACTATTAAATAGTTATTAACTATTTAATAGCTATTGTACCTGTTTAAAATAATTACAAAGTTGCCTGTAAAATAAATATAAATCCTAAAATAGCTACAATATAATTATTATTTATATTGTAGCTATATTAGGGTTTATTTTACAGGTAAGTATTTAGCTTTAAATAGGAATAATTTATTTAATAAGAGTTAATTTATTTAGTTAGATAAAAATTATATTTAACTTAGGGGGGTGTTAGGGTTAGACTTAGCTTTAGGGGTTAATCCATTTATTAGACTAGCGGCGAGATCCGATCGGCAGATTAGGGGTTAATTATTGTAGGTAGGTGGAGGCGACGTTGTGGGGGGCAGATTAGGGGTTAATAAATATAATATAGGGGTCGGCGGTGTTAGGGGCAGCAGATTAGGGGTACATAACTATAATGTATGTTGCGGCTGTATACGGAGCGGCAGATTAGGGGTTAAAAATAATATGCAGGGGTCAGCGATAGGGGGGGCGGCAGATTAGGGGTTAATAAGTGTAAGGTTAGGGGTGTTTAGACTCGGGGTACATGTTAGAGTGTTAGGTGCAGACGTAGGAAGTGTTTCCCCATAGGAAACAATGTAGCTGCGTTAGGAGCTGAACGCTGCTTTTTTGCAGGTGTTAGGTTTTTTTTCAGCTCAAAATGCCCCATTGTTTTCTATGGGGGAATCGTGCACGAGCACGTTTTTTAAGCTGGCCGCGTCCGTAAGCAACGCTGGTATTTAGAGTTGCAGTGGCGGTAAATATGCTCTACGCTCCTTTTTTGGAGCCTAACGCAGCCATTCTGTGAACTCTAAATACCAGTGGTATTTAAAAGGTGCGGGGGAAAAAAAGCATGCGTAGCTAACGCACCCCTTTGGCCGCAGAACTCTAAATCTAGCCGTATGTAATGTTTGTGTGATATTTCCTAATCAGACAAATCCTGGCCAGTAGTCTTCTTATCCCAGCATCAAGTGAAAAGAAAAGGAAAAATCCCAGAACTAAATTTAACGGATTGAAGGAGTGAGGTAGGAGAGGAACAGCAAACACACTGAGCAACAAAGGGTTGCTCAGTGTGTTTGCTTACACGGCATCCAGGTGGATTCTTTCACCACCCTGCCATCCAGATGGATTCTTTCACCACCCCTTTTGCTCTCTCTCCCCCTTTCTTTTGCTCTCTCTCCCTCCTCTCTTTTGCTCTCTCCCCCTTCTCTTTTGCTCTCTCCCCCTTCTCTTTTGCTCTCTCCCCCCTCTCTTTTGCTCTCTCCCCCCTCTCTTTTGCTCTCTCTCCCCCTCCCTCCCCCCTTTCTTTTGCTCTCTCTCCCCCTCTCTTTTGCTCTCTCTCTCTCCCCCTCTCTTTTGCTTTCTATCTCTCCTCTCTTTTGCTCTCTCTCTCCCCCTCTCTTTTGCTCTCCCTCTCCCCTCTCTTTTGCTCTCTCTCTCCCCTTTCTTTTGCTCTCCCCCTTCTATTTTGCTCTCCCCCCTCTCTTTGGCTCTCCCCCCTCTCTTTTGCTCTCTCTCTCCCCTCTCTTTTTTTTCTCTCTCTCCCCTCTCTTTTGCTCTCTCCCCCCTCTCTTTGGCTTGCTCCCCCTCTCTTTTTCTCTCTCTCCGCCCTCCATTTGCTCTCTCCCCCCCTCTCTTTTGCTCTTTCCCCCCTCTCTTTTGCTCTCTCTCTCCCCTTCTCTTTTGCTCTCTCTCTCTCCCCCTTTTTTTGCCCTCTCTCCCCTTCTCTTTTGCTGTCTCTCTTTTGCTCTCTCTCTCCCCCTCTCTTTTGCGCTCTCTCTCCCCCTCCCTTTTGTTCTCTCCCCCTCTCTTTTGCTCTCCCTCCCCCCTCTCTTTTGCTCTCTCTTCCCCTCTCTTTTGCTCTCTCTTCCCCTCTCTTTTGCTCTCTCTTCCCCTCTCTTTTGCTCTCTCTCCCCCCTCTCCTTTGCTCTCTCTCCCCCCTCTCCTTTGCTCTCTCTCCCCCCTCTCCTTTGCTCTCTCTCTCCCCCCTCTCTTTTGCTCTCTCTCCCCCTCTCTTTTGCTTTCTCTCCCCCCTCTCTTATGCTCTCTCTATCTCCCCCCCTATTTTTTGCTCTTTCTCCTCTCTTTTGCTATCCCTCTGCCCCCGAGCTCTCTTTTGCTCTATCTCTCCCCTCTCTTTTGCTCTCTCCCCTCTCTTTTGCTCTCTCTCTCCCCTCTCTTTTGCTCTCTCTCTCACCTCTCTTTTGCTCTCTCTCTCACCTCTCTTTTGCTCTCTCTCCCCCCTCTCTTTTGCTCTCTCTCCAGCTCTCATTTGCTCTCCCTCCCCTCTTGCTCTCTCCCCCTCTCTTTTCCTTTCTCCCCTCTTCTCTTTTGCTCTCTGTCACCCTTCTCTATCTCCCCCCTCTTGCTCTCTGTCACCCCTCTTTTGCGCTCTCACGCAGACAGCCACGGCTGCTCCCACATGGCCCCGCCCCCTCCATGCCCGGCCCTGCCCCATCATGCCCCGGCTCCGCCCCATCATGCCCAGCCGGCCATGCATCCTTCAGGCCCGGTTGTCCACATTAGGTCAGTTTGACCACATCTCCACCAGCAGAAGATTGTTACAGATGGTGACACACACAGTGTCACCGTCTATAATGATCAGGCATCTGGCCTCATATGGATCACGCTCTGGCTCCATATGCGGCAGATGCCTGAAGCTTCAGAAGCTCCAGCTCTCAGCTGTTATGTTACAGCTGAGAGTTGGAGATCCTGAAGCTGTCTGTCGCCGCGAAGCAGCTGCGCGTGCATCCAACATTCCTTTGAAGATGCGTGCGCAACTGCCGACGGCGACGGACCTTACAAACACAATTATAGTATAGATAATATCTTCTTCCTCTATGAGAAAAAGAATAGAGGTAATAATTCCTGTTTTATCAATACAATAATATTATGTTGCAGATACTTAATCTTAAAGGTATCCACATGGATGCATTTCAGTTTTGAATAGAAGCATTTTTGTAATATACATGTTGTAGTGGCAAAAATGCTTCTAATAAAAGCTATAGCTGTTTCAAAAGTGTATTTATGTATGCACCATGCACCAGCATTTTAAGCACAGCACTTGCTCAGAGAGCCTATGGTTCTTGTACTATCTGGTAATGACTCAATTTGTTAATTGCTAAAATGGAACAAGCCCCACTGTCACTCTGAGCAGCTGCAGTATTTAAAATGCTGGTTCACTGAAAATATTTAGCTTTGATTCACATGCACATGCAGAGAAAAATGCTAACATTAAAATAGTGTTATATTTTACTAGAAGCATTTTGTCAATACATGTATATTGCAAATATATTTCTATTCAAATATATAATTTATGTATGTGCATTTAAATTTTAACTGGAATGTCCCTTTAAAGTCATGGACGAATAGCAAAGAATCGTCTTTCAATAAACTTGTTAATTTAATCCAAAAATAAGTTGTAATAGAGGAATTTGATGTATTTTTGATATACAAGAAAAACATCAAAAGTTATATTAAAAAATGGTTGTTTTATTGAAATTTATAAAACCATATTCAAAATCAGTTCTTGTTCCCGCTACAAAACATACTTTATCTTAGATGTTTGCTGATAACAGAGTAGTTGTCATAGAATGGAAGCCCATTGGACGAGTGGGCACCCCTCTCCTTCCGTTTTGTCTGTCCCTGTATATACTGTATATATTTTTTTCCCTTAAGGAACATTAGAGATGTTGTTTTACCCACCTCTTGTATTTCTTTTTTTCTTTGAAGATATAAAATGAATGGGTTTTTTTTTCTTTCTTACAATTAGAGCTAATTTAAAGGGATAGTAAACCCAATTTTTTTTTTTCCCATGATTCGCATAGAGCATGCAATTTTAAGCAACTTTCTAATTTCCTCCTATTATTTGAAAAGGCACGAATGAAAGCTTTGGAGTCGGCCTATTTTTTGTTCAGTACCCTGGATATGGCTTGCTAATTGGTGCCTGCATTTAGCCATCCAATCAGCAAGTGCAACCCAGGTTCTCAACCTAAAATGTGCCGGCTCCAAAGCTTTTATTCCTGCTTTTTCAAATAAAGATAGCAAGAGCACAAAGAAAAATTGATAATAGAAGTAAATTAGAAAGTTGCTTAACATTGCATGCTCTATCTGAATCATGAAAGAAAAATTTTGGGTTTAGTGTCCCTTTAAAGTGAATGTAAATTTTGATGCTAAAGTACCCGGTTTTTAAAACTTTGATTAAAAACAGGGGCACTTTAATTCATCAAAATTTACATTTCACTCCTGTTGTGAAAAAAAACTTACCTTTTAATCTTCACAGCCGCTCCAGCTTCCTCCACCCGTTTCAAAGCCTCTTCCTGGGTCTAAAATGAGGCATCCGGCTTCCTCCAATCACAGCGTTGAATCAGACACTGATTCCCCCGGGGGGGAAGCTGTGATTGGAGGATGACCTATCAATCATTTCTGACATCAGAAATGGCTTGTGAGACCGGAGGAAGCTGGAGCTGCTTTGAAGATTAAAAGGTAAGTTTTCTTTCACAACAGGAGTGAAATGTAAATTTTGATGAATTAAAGTGCCCCTGTTTTTAATCGAAGTTTGAAAAACCAGGCACTTTAGCATCAAAATTTACATTCACTTTAAGTAAATATTTCATATTATAATTAAAATAAACTAAATAAACATTTTTTTTAAATTATATCTGAAAATACAAGGAAATTCAGTATATAATAGATGATTAGCACAACAAAAGGACACAATAACCTCTCAAAGCACCATAGAAAGTCAAATTCTTTAGTTTTGTAACTGTTTCGAGACCCCACCTAGGAGACACATTTTCTTTAATTATACATAATGTTCAAATATTTAATTATTCAAAAAATGTGTGCACTCTACCATATTATATGTAGAACCAATTATGGTGCTAGCAGTCATAAACTATTATTATAAAAAAAGAGAAAAATACCCGTGGTTAACCAAAATGACTAATTACGAGGTACCGGCATGAGATTGTGACGTCCAGCTCCCCGGGACACTCGGTGGCCACAGTGGTGAGATTTGTATCCGGATTCTTAGCAGCACATGTTGCTTGTGTGTATATACAGCATGACTTTGAATGAAGCTATATCAGGAGCGTGTTGTTATACTGTGTGCATCTGCTTCATGTGGCAACAATTGTTTCTTTTTTAGGAGAATGAGGATCATCTATTCAAGAGCAATTAAATGTTTCCTGTTAGGGACCCTGCATATGGCAGTGTGGATGCTTAAAAGGATACTATATACAAACATTTTCTTTAAAGGTATACTAAACCCAAATTCTTTCCTGATTCAGATAGAGCATGCCATGTTAAGCAATTTTCTAATTTAGTCCTATTTTTTTCTTTGTTCTCTTGCTATTTTTTAATTTAAAAGCAGGAATGTAAAGCTTAGTAGCCGGCCCATTTTTGGTTCAGAACCTAGGTTACGCTTGCTTATTGGTTGGCTGAATGTAGTCACCAATAAGCAAGTGCTATCTAGGGTGCTGAACTTAAAATGTGCCGCCCCCTAAGCTTTACATTCCTGCTTTTTAAATAAAGATAGCAAGAGAACAAAGAAAAACTGATAATTAGGAGTACATTAGAAAGTTAGTGCTGTCATCTAGTGCTCTTGCAAATGGATAACATTCTTTCAAAACTGCTGCCATGTACTGCTCCTGAGATGTGCATGCTCCTGAATTTACGTCCCCTCTTTTCATCAAAAGAAACTAAGAGAACAAAGAAAATTTGATAATAGAAGTAAATTAGAAAGTTATTCTACAAAAAATATTAACAGCGCAACTAATAATAATAAATAATCGCTTAATAAAATGAATAATTGAATAACAATAAAAGTGCTTTATAAAAACAATAAATAGAATAAATGAAAATGCATATTGTGCATGCTATTTATATGTTACCGGCTCCCTTGACGACAATTTATTTAGGATCAGTTCCAGAGACAAAATCAATCAAACGTTCAACAGGTCAGTCAAATTATTAATCCGAGAAATCCTCTAATTCCACTCTCTGCCAGGTGCTGCCAAACTCAGAAGTGAGTCACTTTCACTCTCTATTTAGAAAATCTGTAGCAAAGCAAGAGGAAAAAAAGGCGCAACCCCACATCAAGGTAGAATAACACTTTTATTGGAGCTAAAATACGGTTAAAAACACTCACAAGAAGTAAGAATAATATCCACAGTAATACAAGAAGAAGGCTCAGTCTGTCTCTGTGATTACTATATCCACTTGCTCCAATGCCGGACTACAAAGGGTCACCACAGCTAAGAAAATGGATTATGGATTCGGTCCTGCAGCAATCTGCTACAGGCTCCGCCCTCAACACGTTTCAAATACTCTGATATATTTTTTCAACTTATATTCTATTACAACTGTGATGAGAGTGGGAAGTGACGTCACCGGATGGGGGCGTGATTTAGGGCGTTGATTGTCTATGTCGCAGTTACCAAGTTAGATGTGTTGTACAAGCTGTATACTTCTATGCTCTGCAATAAAATAGCGTTGTACCTTCTATGCTGTGTCCTGCATCTCATGAGCTGGTGTCAGAAGTATTTGCCTGCGCTTCTGTTTCCTGATTAATGACAATGTCGAAGTTTACCCCACCTGAGCCTTTTGATTTCTCTCAGCCTGCAGCTTGGCCCACATGGCATCAGTGTTTTCAACGCTTCAGGATTGCTTCCAAGCTGGACAAGGAGAGTGGTGAAGTACAAGTTAATTCTCTTTTATACTCTATGGGGAAAGATGGGGAGCCAGTGTTCAATGCCTTTACTTTCCAAGAAGGGGAAGAATTTGACTTTGAAATAGTTATGAACAAACTCAGTGCCCACTTTGTGCCCAAAAGAAATCTGATTCATGAGTGGGCCTGTTTTCACAAACATGCTCAGCGTGTGGGAGAATCTGTGGAGTCATTTGTGCGCAGCCTGTATGAACTAGCTGAATTCTGTGAGTTTGGTGTTGCTTAAGAGGAGCAAATCAGAGACAGAATAGTCATAGGAATTGCAGATGCTGAAGTCTCACTGAAGCTACAGTTGGAGGCTGATTTAACATTGGATGGGGCTATTAGGATGGCCCGCCAGAGTGAACTGGTGAAAAAGCTAAGTGCTAATCTGAGGTCTGAGAGTATTGTGGATGAAGTGCAGCAGTTCAGGAGAGCTGCTAGTGAAAGGCACAATGTGAGCGGTAGACCTAGGGCAACAGATAGGCCCAGAAACGGATGGGCGCAGCATGTAACCGTACCCATGATCAGAGTGTTGTATGCCCTGCTAAAGACTAAAGATGTAGAAAATGTAACTAAATGGGCCATTTTGAAGTGGTGTGTAAAACTGAATACATTAAGGAGATGCAGGTGGATAGTGACCAGGAGGTTCAAGAAGTGTCCTTTGTAGGGTCCGTTGTTGAACGTTCTGGTTCAGATGAAGATTGGCGGGTTACTCTTACTGTAATGGGAGCTAAAGTTGCCTTTAAGATTGACACAGGAGCAGACATCACTGTTATGTCCCTTGCAGCATTCATAAAACTGCCTCGACAGCCTCAGCTGGCGAAAGTTACAACAAAAGTTCATAGTCCTGGTGGCTGCATCGATTGTGCGGGGAAATTTCTTGCCAGCTGCGAGTACAAGCAGAGGAAATTGTCAGGGTTTTTTACCTGTTGTGTTTGCTATGTGCTGCTGGCAGCCATTTTACTCACCTCTCTTCCTGACTATGGTGCATTGTGGGGGATGCTGCTCATTCCCTGCACTTCCTTTTATGGCCAGACTGGTGTGCATCATCCGTGTGAGACAGGATGCAGTCTCAGAATTGTGATGTCATCACTTATTATTTAAAGGGCCTCTGTTCAATATGCTTTGCCTTTGCGTTGTCTCAGACCTGTTTGTGAGAGTTCCTGTATATTACCTGGCTGCCTGACATCCTTCCTGGTTCCTGATCCCTGGCTTGTTCCTGACTCTGCTGTTTTCCTTGTACCTGATTCTGGCTCGTCTGACTATTCGCTTTGGCTCTTGACTCGGCTCGTCTGACTACCAGCTCTGGTTTTGACTCCTGGCTTGTTATTTGACTTGTGGACTTTTTATTATTTTTTGCTATTAATAAAGGTGTGATTATTTTTGCACTTCTCGTCTCAGTCTGATTCCTGGCACCCTGACATTACGCAAAGGCCATGAATCCTGATGCTGCTAATTATCCACCTTTACCTGCCGTCATTTCCAGGATGGATGTACAGGATCACCGCTTGGATCAATTTGCATTAGCCCTGCAAACCTTGCTGACTCGCACTGCACATTTGGACCAAAGTGTCCCGCAAGTTATGGCTGCTCCTGTTTCCGCTGCTGCACCTATGCCTACCAGGAGCATGTCCAGTTCTGCACCTCTACCTCAGAGATATGGAGGCGATCCTATTCAGTGCAGAGGGTTTTTGAACCAGGTGGACATTTACTTTGAGATATTACCTCTGGCGTTTCCCTCTGACAGAGCTAAGGTGGGATTTCTCATCTTGTTACTCTCTGAAACAGCTCTTGCCTGGGCTAATCCCTTGTGGGAGACTAATAAACCTGTGATTTCAAATTACCCTGAATTTGTGGCCTCCTTTTGAAGGGTATTTGATGTTCTGGCTCGCTCCTCCTCTGCTGCTAAACGACTCATGTCCATTCAGCAAGGTACAAGATCTGTTGCTCAGTATGCCATTGAGTTCCGTATGCTTGCCGCAGAGGTAGTTTGGAACAAGGAAGCCCTTGTTGCCGCCTTCTTTCATGGGCTCTCTGATGCGATTAAAGACAAAGTTGCTGCCAGAGATTTACCAGAGGATCTCGAGGCATTAGTGTCTTTTTTTTATCCTAATTGACATCAGACTCAGAGAGAGGCCCTCTTTCAAGGAGCGCTTGCGGAAGCCTCCTGTTCTGTTGTCTCCTACGTGTTCGTTCCCTCCCATGCCTCCCTCTCCTCCCATGCCTCCTGGTCCCGAGTCACCAGGTACTGCTGAGCCAATGCAGTTGAGATTCACGCGTCTCTCCGTGGCGGAGAGGGCCTATAGGAGGAGGGAGGGGCTCTGCCTCTATTGTGGGTTACAGGGCAACCTTTTGAAGTCTTGTCCTACACGGCTGGGAAATGCTCACACCTAAGATCTTGTCGGGGGCAGACCTTGGGTGGTTTATCCTCGTCCCCGGAACCGCTTAAGGAGAAACATTTGGTCACGGTTGGACTCCTCAATAGTCACTCAGGCTCTTGTTGACTCCGGTGCTGCGGGCTATTTCATTGACAGTGCTTTTGTATCAAAGCACTCCATTCCTGTTTTGCCTGTTGGGGCTCTCCATTTTGAAACCCTCCAGTTCCAGGTGATAAACTCTCTGCATTTTCCAGTTGTTCTGGGTTATCCCTGGCTCCAAAAGCACAATCCCAGTCTCGACTGGCGCAGGTCCGAAATTTTGTCGAGGACCCCGCAATGTATTTCCACTTGTCTTCGGAAACCAGTTAAAGTCTTGTGCACTTCTTCAGTATCTCAATTGCCAGAGGAGTACTGAGAGTTCCTAGACGTGTTTGACAAGGTGCGTACCGGTACGTTGCCTCCTCACCGGTCTTGCGATTGTGCCATAGACCTTCAACCCGGAGCCATTCCACCTCGGGGCCAGGTGTACCCTCTGTCTGTTGCAGAGAATTGTGCTATGGAGGAGTATCTTGCTGATGCTCTGTCGCGGGGGATCATCCACAAATCCTGCTCTCCTGCAGGTGCTGGCTTCTTCTTTGTGAAGAAAAGGGTGGCGAGTTAAGACCATGTATCAATTATAGGGGTCTTAATCGTCTTACCATTAAGAATGCTTACCCTATTCTGCTCATTATGGAACTCTTTGACCGCCTCAAGGGAGCTACGGTCTTTACTAAACTTGATTTGAGAGGAGCGTACAATCTCGTTAGCATATAACACCAGGAGCGGGCATTATGAGTATCTTGTAACGTCCTTTGGCCTATGTAATGCTCCTGCTGTTTTTCAGGAATTTATTAATGATGTCCTACGAGCTATGTTGCAACAGTGTGTTGTGGTGTACTTAGACGACATCCTCATACACTCACCCACACTTGAGGCTCATCGTTCTGATGTTACACGGGTTCTTCAGAGAACGGCCTGTTTTGTAAACTCGAGAAATGTGAGTTCCATCAGACTCAAATAACCTTCCTAGGTTATGTTATCTCCGTTGCAGGGTTCTCCATGGATCCTGACAAGTTATCTGTAGTTCTGCAGTGGCCTCGCCCAGTTGGTCTGCAGTCTGTTCAACGTTTTTTCGGGTTCGCCAATTACTATAGAAAGTTTATTAAAAACTTTTCTTCCTTGGTTAAACCTATCACAGACATGACCCGTAAAGAGAATGATCCACTCCATTGGTCACCTACTGCCATTAAGGCCTTTGATAGTCTTAAGACTGCCTTTGCTGCCGCTCCAGTTCTGGCTCATCTTAACCCTGTCCTGCCTTTCGTTCTTGAGGTCGATGCGTCTGAGACTGGAGTAGGTGCCCTCTTGTTTCAACGTCCTACGCCTGATGGTTCCTTGCATCCGTGTGGTTTCTTCTCTAAGAAATTGGCCTCTAGTTATCAAGTTCCGCATTTACCTGCATTCGCTGGCCCCAATATGCTCGCCTAAGCTCGCCTAACATCGCCACCGCGGACCTGAATGCGTTCGCCAAATTTATCAAGAGAGCTGTCAAAAAGCCGCGCACCAAGTACGGTGCGATGAGCAGCGGACTGTTAACTGACAGTCATCGATATCGCTGCTCAATGGCTTCTTCGCAGCTTTCTTGCTACCCTGTCACTAAGCACCCACACTATACTATACAGTTTTACCCCCTATACCGCCGCTCCCGGAGCCCCCCGCAACGAAATAAACTTATTAACCACTAAACCGCCGCTCCTGGAGCCCGCCACAACTATAATAAATATATTAACCCCTAAACCGCCGCTCCCGAACAGCCAATAGAATGCAAGCTCAATACGATTGACTGATTGGATCAGCCAATAGGATTGAACTTCAATCCGATTGGCTGATAGCATCAGCCAATCAGATTTTTCCACCTTAATTCCGATTGGCTGATAGAATCCTATCAGCCAATCGGAATTGAAGGGACGCCATCTTGGATGACGTCATTTAAAGGAACCTTCATTCGTCGATGGAAGAGGATTCAAGATGGTTCCGCTCTGCTCCGGTTGATTGAAGATAGAAGATACCGCTTGGATGAAGACTTCTGCCACTTGGAGGACCTCTTCTGCCCGGATTCGATGAAGACCGCTTGTGCCTGGCGGATGACCGCTTGTGCCCGGCTGGGTGAAGACGGCTCAAGGTAGGGTGATCTTCAAGGGGGTAGTGTTAGTTTTTTTTTAAGGGGGGATCGGGTGGGTTTTAGAGTAGGGGTGTGTGGGTGGTGGGTTGTAATGTTAGGGGGTATTGTATTTATTTTTTTACAGGTAAAAGAGCTGATTACTTTGGGGCAATGCCCAGCAAAAAGCCCTTTTAAGGGCTAGTAAAAGAGCTGATTACTTTGGGGCAATGTCCCACAAAAGGCCCTTTTAAGGGCTATTTGTAATTTAGTTCAGGGTAGGGAATTTTATTATTTTGGGGGGCTTTTTTTATTTTAATAGGGGGCTTAGATTAGGTGTAATTAGTTTAAACTTCTTGTAATTTTTTTTATTTTCTGTAATTTAGTGGGTTTTTTTTGGTACTTTAGTTCATTTTAGTTCATTTTATTTAATGTTAGGTAATTGTAGTTAACTAATTTAATTTATTTAATGATAGTGTAGTGTTAGGTGTAATTGTAACTTAGGTTAGGATTTATTTTACAGGTCATTTTGTAGTTATTTTAACTAGGTAGCTATTAAATAGTTGATAACTATTTAATAGCTATTGTACCTAGTTAAAATAAATACAAAGTTGCCTGTAAAATAAATATAAATCCTAAAATAGCTACAATGTAATTATTAATTATATTGTAGCTATCTTAGGGTTTATTTTATAGGTAAGTATTTAGTTTTAAATAGGAATAATTTATTTAATTATAGGAATATTTATGTAGATTAATTTAAATATTATTGGAGTTAGGGGGGTGTTAGGGTTAGACTTAGGTTTAGGGGTTAATTCATTTAATATAGTGGCTGCGGTGTGGGGGGGGCAGGATAGGGGTTAATAAATGTAATGTAGGTGGCGATGGGCTCCTGGAGCGGCGGTTTAGGGGTTAAACAATTTATTATAAACAAAAGGATAAGAGAGTAGTCACAGCTAAAAAGTGCATGCTGTGAAAAAGAATGACAAGGCAGCACTCAAATTGCGTAAATAACAAGTGGTTATTTACGCAATTTGAGTGCTGCCTTGTCATTCTTTTTCACAGCATGCACTTTTTTAGCTGTGACTACTCTCTTATCCTTTTGTTTACTATTGTATAGTGACTGCTAGCACCAAAATTGTTTTTTGTTTGTAAACTGGATAGAGTGCACACATTTCTATAATTTATAAACAATTTATTATAGTTGCGGCGAGGTCCGGGAGCGGCGGTTTAGGGGTTAAACAATTCATTTATTTGCGGCAGGGTCCAGGATCGGCAGGATAGGGGTTAATAACTTTATGTAGGTGGTGGCAGTATAGGGGCAGCAGATTAGGGGTTAATAGGTATAATGTAGGTGGCGGCGGGGTCTGGGAGTGGTGGTTTAGGGGTTAATAAGTTTATTAGAGTTGCGGCGGTGTAGGGGGGGGCAGATTAGGGGTTAATAAATGTAATGTAGGTGGCAGCGGGGTCCGGGAGCGGCGGTTTAGGGGTTAATAAGTATAAAGTAGGAGGCAGCAGTGTAGGGGGGCAGATTAGGGGTGTTGAGACTCGGGGTACATGTTAGGGTGTTAGGTGCAGACACTTCCCATATGAATCAATGGGATATCGGGCAGCAGCGAACATGAGCTTTCGTTGCTTTCAGACTCCCATTGATTCCTATGGGATCCGCCGCCTCCAGGGCGGCGGATTGAAAACCAGGTACGCTGGCCCGGAATAGTGGCGAGCGTACCTGCTAGTTCTTTGATAACTAGCAAAAGTAGTCAGATTGTGCCGAACTTGCGTTCGGAACATCTGGAGTGACGTAACCATCGATCTGTGTCGGATTGAGTCCGGCGGATCGTATGGTTACGTCACTAGCTTCTACTTTTGCCGGGCTGTAGGGCTTGATAACTACAGCGAATCAGCCTCGCCACAAATACGCTGCGGAATTCCAGCGTATTTGCGGTTGACAGCTTGATAACTAGAGGCCATTGTCTCCAGCGGAGTGCAATTATGAAATTGGCGACAGGGAATTACTGGCCATAATTTTGGTACTGAAAGAATGGAGGCATCTTCTCGAGGGTACTAGCGTGCCAGTGCTCATTCTTATTGACCACAATAATTTAACTTATCTATCTGAAGCAAAACGTTTGTCGCCCCGATAGGCCAGATGGGCGCTATTTTTGTCTTGGTTTAATTATGTGGTCTCCTACCTGCCTGGTAGTAAGAATGTTAGGGCTGATGCCCTCTCTCGACAATTTTCACCTCTGTCCAAGGAGGAGTCTGTACCTACTCCTGTTATACCTCCTGACCATATTTTTGCTACCATACGTACTAATTTGACTTCTCCCTTGGGGGAGGAGATCCTGGCTGTACAAACCAATGCACCTCCTGAGAAACCTAGTGGTAAGTGCTTTGTTCCTGAGAATCTTCAAACTAAACTTTTGCACACTTACCATGATCCTAAAGCCGCAGGTCACCCAGGTAAGAACCAAATGATTTGGTCTGTCACTCGACAATTCTGGTGGCCAGGTCTTCGTTCTGATGTTGCTGCATATGTTGCCTCCTGCTCAGTTTGTGCACAGAATAAGACTCCTTGACATCTTCCTGTGGGTCTTCTTCAACCTATTGCTAATGGTGAGCGTCCTTGGACACATCTTTCAATGGAATTCATTGTTGAGCTCCCTGTTTCCAATGGCAATACTGTTATCCTTATGATGGTTGACCGTTTTTCTAAAATGTCACATTGCATTCCCTTGATGAAGCTGCCTACCGCTCAGGAGCTTGCTTCAATTTTTGCCTGGGAGGTCTTCCGTTTACATGGGTTACCCAAGGAGATAGTATCGGACCGGGGTAGCCAGTTTGTCTCCAGATTTTGGCGTTCCTTTTGTGCTCAAATGGGGATCCAGTTTTCCTTCTCCTCGGCATATCACCCTCAATCCAATGGGGCTGAGGAATGGTCTAATCAAGCTCTGGAACAGTTCCTCCGTTGCTATGTCTCAGATCCCCACAATAATTGGTCTGAACTGTTACATTGGGCAGAGTTTGCTCGTAATAGTGCGATTAATGCTTCCTCCAAGTTATCCCCGTTCATGGCAAATTATGGATTTCAACCATCCTTGTTGCCCGATTCATTCATGTCTCAGGGTATTCCGGCTTTGGAGGAGCATCTCCTGCAACTCCGTTCCACGTGGGTGCAGATTCAGGATTGCCTTCATGGTTTAATGCAGCGTTAAAAGTTCCAGGCTGATCGTAGGCGTCTGCCTGCACCTTTCTACCAGGTTGGTTAGAGTTTGGCTGTCCTCCCGCAACTTGAACCTTTGTGTGCCTTCCAATAAATTGGCTCCCCGTTATGTTGGTCCTTTTCCAAATACTCAGACGGGTTAATCCTGTAGCCTATGCTCTTGACCTTCCTCCTGCTATGCACATCTCCAATGCTTTTGATGTCTCCCTCTTGAAACCATTGGTTTGTAATCGGTTTACCACTGTGTTGCCTCGTCCCCATCCTATGTTTGTTGACAACCATGAGGAGTATGAGTTCAGCAGCATTATTGACTCTCGTATGTCCAGGTGCCGTGTACAGTATTTGGTTCACTGGAGGGGCTACGGTCCGGAGGAGCGTTCTTGGGTTTCCTCCTCTGATGTTCATGCTACCGCCCTACTCTGTGCCTTCCATGCCCGTTTCCCCAATAAGCCTTTTGTCCTCCCGCGGGGGAGGGGTCATTGAGGGGAGGGTACTGTCAAGGTTTTTTCCCTGTTGTGTTTGCCATGTGCTGCTGGCAGCCATTTTACTCACCTCTTTTCCTGACTTTGGTGCATTGTTGGGGATGCTGCTCATTTCCTGCACTTCCTTTTATGGCCAGACTGGTGTGCATCATCCATGTGAGACAGGATGCAGTCTCAGAATTGTGATGTCATCACTTATTATTTAAAGGGTCTCTGTTTAGTATGTTTTGCCTTTGCGTTGTCTCAGACCTGTTTGAGAGTTCCTGTGTATTACCTGGCTGCCTGACATCCTTCCTGGTTCCTGATCCCTGGCTTGTTCCTGACTCTGCTGTTTTCCTTTTTCCTGATTCCGACTTGTCTGACTATTCGCTTTGGCTCCTGACTCGGCTCGTCTGACTACCAGCTCTGGTTTTGACTCCTGGCTTGTTTTTTTTTACTTGTAGACTTTTTATTATTTTTTGCTATTAATAAAGGTGTGATTATTTTTGCACTTCTCGTCTCAGTCTGATTCCTGGCACCCTGACAGAAATTCACCATGTGGGTACATGTGATTAGAGGTCAGTGTGTTAACAACCTATTGAGCAGAAAAGCAGCCTGTGGTTTGGGCCTGGTCGCCAGAGTGAATGAGATTTCAGAATACATGTTTGGTGAATAGGGCCTACTGAATTGCAACTCAGTCCGAATATCACTTAAAGGTGACGCAGTCCCATACAGCATTACCACTCCTCGTAGAATTCTGTTCCCGCTCATGCCTCAAGGGGAGAAGGAACTTATGCATATGAAGAATATGGTAGTTATTGAAGAGGTTGTTGAAGCTACTTACTGGTGTGCCCCCATTGTGCCTGTTGCGAAGAAAAACGGGATGGTACGCATCTGTGTAGACTTGAAAAGGATGAATGAGATGGTGAAGAGAGAGAGATATGTGCTGCCGACACTTGAAGACATAGCTCCAAAATTGGCTGGGGTGAAGTTCTTCTCTACACTGGATGCTTCCAGTGGCTTCTGGCAGATACCTCTAGATCTAAAGTGCCGCAAACTGACTACCTTCATTATAACGGTAGGTCAGTTTTGCTTCTGCAGACTCCCCTTCGGGATATCCTCTGCTCCTGAAATCTTTCAAAGAGAGATTAGTTCTCTCCTAAGGGACCACAAGGGCACGGCGGTCGTCATGGACGACATTTTGGTGTATGGGTCTACATTGGAAGAACATGATCAGCGATTGAGCTGTGTGCTGCAGACCATTAGAGAGTCCGGGCTGAAATTGAATAAGGAGAAATGCCATTTTAGGAAGGCTGAGTTATGGTACTTTGAGCATATTATCAATGGGGATGGCATCAAGCTGGACCCTGATAAAATCCTTGCTATTGAACAGATGAAAAGTCCTTCTGATGTACATGAGCTGAGACAAATATTGGGACATGTGAATTATGTGGGCAGGTTCCTTCCAGATTTGTCCACAATACTACACCCTATCACAGAGTTGTTAAAGAAAGATGTTGCCTGGGTCTGGGGACCTCCACAGGAAGAATCTTTTGTGCAGGTCAAGTCCCTGCTGGGGTCTGTCCCAGTGTTGGGGTTCTACGACCCTTCTAAAAAGACTGTGGTTAGTGCTGTTGTGAGCAGTTATGGGTTAGGGGCCGCCCTCCTGCAGTTGAATGAGAACAAACTACAGCCCATCGCCTACTGTTCCCGTACACTGACGACTGCTGAGTCAAAATACGCCCAGAGTGCCTGGCTGCATTTTGGGCCTGTGAGCGCTTCCAGCGTTACCTAGTGGGTTTAGAGAAATTTAGTCTGGAGACTGACCATAAAACGCTAGTCCCTCTAATCAACTCCTATGATATTGACAAAACACCCCTAAGATGCCAGAGACGTCTGATGAGGCTGCTCAGCTTCAACGTTCAGGCAGTGCATGTGCCGGGGAAACAACTGGTAGTGGCAGATACACTTTCCAGGCTCCCGCTGGCTGCTGCTGAAGAATCTTCAACGGAATCAGATGTGAAAGTGTATGTAGATTCAGTTCTGGCATCCAAATCCATTTCATCAGGCAAGCTAGAGCAAATAAGAAAGGAGACATATTTAGATACTGACCTTCAAGAAGATATTAAGTACATAAAAGAAGGTTGACCCGAGAGCCGGGCAGCCGGATGTCTTTAAGTGCTTACCAGTCAGAAAGGTAGCAGCTCACGGAGCTGGATGGGTTGGTGCTGTTCCAGGACTGCATTGTTAATCCTGTTAACATGCGGCAGCAGATGTTAAGCAGGATTCATGATGGCCACTTGGGCATTACAAAGTGCAGAGAGAGAGCAGCTACAGCAGTATGGTGGCCTGGGATCAGTTCCGACATCGCAAGCCATGTGTCAAAATGTGCCTTTTGCCGGAAACTCAGAGAAGGGAGCCCTTGATTTCTACTCCGCTGCCTGCAGGCCCGTGGCAGATAACATAATGCTGTTTGCTTCCATGCAGTTCAGTTCTTTCAGCAGTGAATATGATTTTGTCCATTCTACGTCGAGTCCACATTACCCGCAGGCCAATGGAATGGCTGAAAGGGCAGTTCAAATAACAAAGTTCATTTTTGAAGCAATCTGAGCCGTACCTAGCCCTCTTGGTCTATAGGCCGACTCCCATTCGAGCCATGGGTTTTAGCCCGGCACAGCTGATGCTAGGACGTCTGATTCGAACCACTTTACCCTCTGTGGGTGTCTTCCAGCCAACTAGCTCTGTTCCTCAAGACGAAGTCCTTAGGAGGGAAGAAAAGGCTAAAAGGGGCAATCGATTCTTCTACGACAGGAAACACTCTGTGAGGCCCTTGTAGGAGCTGAATGTGGGGCAAAGTGTCAGAGTTAAACTGGATGATGAGAAGAAATGGAAGACGCCTGCTACGGTAATTGGACTCTCTCCAGAACCAAGGTTTTATGTAGTCCTTACTGATGGAGGGACAGTCACATGTCGAAATCGAAAACATCTTCAGCCAGTACCTGAGAGTTTGGGACTGGATGCCTCAGTATCACTGCCGGTGGGATCCCCTGTTTTAAGAGGGGTGCCTTCCCCTCAGCAAGATCACAGCGGGGATACTTCTTTGCTTCCAGCAGACTCTCAATCAGCTTCTTCTGTATCAGAGGACAGTTCATGTAAAATGACATCAAGTGGAAGGGTGGTGAAACTTCCAGCCCGATATCGGTATTAGCACTAGTTAGAGCAGTGACCGGAAGTATGGGCAGAATAATCCCATGGTCACTGTGGACTAGGGTAGTCTACCCCGATGTTCAAGTTAGGATTGTATTTCATGTTGTTTATGTATATCCTCTTTAACTTGTTTGTTGTATACTAAACAAAACTATTTCTGTATGCTTCTTGTATACCTTGTTGTTTGATGTATTCAAAAAGAAACAAAATATATGCTTTGTCCTTTGAAAAGGGGGGAAGATGTGATGAGAGTGGGAAGTGATGTCACCCGATGGGGGCGTGGTTTAGGGCATTGATTGTCTATGTCGCAGTTACCAAGTTAGATGTGTTGTACAAGCTGTATACTTCTATGCTCTGCAATAAAATAGCGTTGTACCTTCTATGCTGTGTCCTGCATCTCATGGCAACTATTACTGTTGCTGGCTGAGCTATTTTAAAAAAATGGTCACCTTAAAGCTGCATAATGATCTATCTAAATCTTGAAAGAAAAATGTTGGGTTTCATGACATATAACTGCAGAGTTCAATACCATGGGGCCGAATTATCAAGCTCCGAATGGAGTTTGATGCCCGTTTCCGCGCAAGCCTTTTGGCTCGCTGGAAACAGCAATTATGAAGCAGCGGTCTAAAGACCGCTGCTCCATAACTTATCCGCCTGCTCTGAGGCTGTGGACATCAATTCGCCCGACCCTATACAATCGGCTGATTGGCACCCCCTACAAGCAAATGATTGGCAGCGAATCTGCAGGGGGCGGCATTGCATAGCAGTTTATCGATGTGTGACGGACATGATGCGCTACATAGTATCATGTCCGCTAGCACTTTCATAAATAGGCCCCTATGTGTCCATTTTACACATCCTGAAATTAGAATTGAACATATTACATATTATTCAACATTGTGGCCTATCTTAATTGGGAGTCACATGCATAATTTCAAAAATCAGCTTTGTTTATCTAAATGTATAACGTATTTCCAAAATTGATCTAATTGTAGTGTTATGAATTGTTACTATAAATAAATGGAAAAGATAACATCACAGTGTGGTTTGTACTTATATTAATAACGTTACTTTTGTTTAAAAAAAAGAAAAGAAAAAAAAAGAAAAGTCTCAAGCTATGCATCAGATGGCTGAGTGACGTTGAACGTCCATGTTCCGTCATGACGCAGCAACAGGGCATGGCGGCCCCCTCTTCCTGGTAACTGTACCGGGGAGAAAGAGTGAGGGCAGACTTTACAGTAAGACGGGCTTCGTTAGGGATGGCGGATTTTGATGAGATTTACGAAGAAGAGGAAGAAGACGAAGAGCGGGCGCTGGAAGAGCAATTACTTAAATATTCGCCGGATCCGGTTGTTGTGCGAGGATGCGGGCACGTCACTGTGTAAGGCCGCTGGGGTCTCAGCCCCTAAGGGAACCAGGCTGTGCATTTTTCCACGGCTTTCCGGTTCTCTGTTCCACTTGGCCAATATATTCAGAAAGGTGGGAAGGAGAAGCGTAAGGCCCTCGGAAAATAAAGCAAAGGAGTCATCACTGTGGGATATCTTGTGAAATATTAAATGGTCCATTTTAAAATCTTAAGACATTTGTCTGTGAATATATATATTATATGTGTGTGTTGTTTTTTTCTTCTTCTAAATTGTATGGAAGATTATATTTTATAGTGTAAAAGCCAAGTTTTCTCTTAATTAAAAAAGTATTTATATTTAGAAGCCATAGTGATGGCTAATTGAGAGTTTACCCATGTTGCTATAGAAGACTGCAGTGAGTTACCTAATGTTATGGTAGCCAAGGGGTTAACTGCTGTGTGTTCTGGTTTCTACCCTTGATTTTTTTAAACCATACAATATCTATGCATATTTTTGTTTCCTATGTGTTACAGTAAAATATTACCTAGTAACTTATAAATGTAAGTTATTTTGGAATGTACATTGGAGTCCAAATGCTGTTGCCAGGAGCAATACTGTACTTTAGTATTTCTATACACAGGCAGCAATACAACAAACTGATTTATGTTAAAGAGTCTCGGTGTTCATAGTTTTAACTCAACCAGCAGCTTAGTGTGACTGAGCTCATACACTGCACTTAACAGCAATATTCTCAAATGTTTATTGTTTATTAACAGTGTTGTCAATTTGTTTTTGCAGGGACTGATTAAATGCTTAAAGGGATATGAACCCAACAATTCTCTTTCATGATTCAGATAGAGCATCTAATTTTAAACAACTTTATAATATACTTATATTATCTCATTTGATTCACTTGGTATCATTTGTTGAAAAGCATACACAGGTAGGCTTAAGAGCAAGATTCCATCTGATTAATTAAAGAAAATGTTTTGGGTTTCATGTTCTTTAAAAAGTAATTTAAAGGTTACAAATGAAGTTTTCCTTTTTTTTTTCCCCAAATTTTCTTGGGTGATGTAAAACATTCTTTATATCCAGAGCTTAATGGGATAGAGGAGAATTTTAGTGAGACCAAAATATCTTAGAAAAGCCACAGGTGTTCATTAAAGGGCCATAATACCCAAATGTTTAAACACTTGAAAGTGATGCAGACTAGAAAATATCACCTGAACATGTCTATGTAAAAAAGAAAGATATTTTACCTTAAAAGTTTCTCAGTAGCCACATCCCATTGTAAAGGACTTCTAAGCAGCATAGCAGTATGTCTGTCCCGGGACAGCCAAAGGGTTGAGCCTTGTGCACTCTTATGTTATTTCCCTATTCAGTGTACGGAAGTTTACAATGAAATCTCATGAGTTAAGTCAAATCTCACGAGATCACAGTAAAAGAGTTCATGACCTCAGCACTGCTGATGCTGATTCGCTGCTGTTCATTTTTTCATTTTTTTTTTATTTTTTTACCTGCAGCTGAGTATAACTTTTTACACAGAACTTACTCTGCTAAGCTGAGGAAATTGTGAGGTTAAATATCTTCCTTTTTTACATAGAGATGCTCAGGTGATATTTTCCTGTCAGCTTTTTACAGTTATACTGCATCAATTTCAAGTGATTTAGCATATGAGTATTAT
>NC_069500.1:1220454015-1220456515 GCF_027579735.1 Bombina bombina | reverse complement strand
ATTTTTTTGAGTGTGGGATCCTCTAAGAGTAGTGGCTGTAAGTCTTTTATGATTTTTCGTATCCCTTCCACAGCAGGGTTGTATTTGACTACTAGTGGGATACGTGATATGTTTTTCTTCTCCCTGTATTGTAGTAAGTGTTCACGTGGGGTATTGAGGGCAGAGTTAATTTTTTTATTTATAATCCTTGTTTTGTAACCTTTTTCTCTGAATGATTGGGACAATGTGATGAGGTGTTTGTCACGGTCCTTGGTATCTGAACAAATTCTGTGGTATCTTGTAGCCTGACTGTAGATTATGGATTTTTTAATGTGATTGGGGTGGGAGCTGGAGCTGTGGAGGTAGCTGCATCTATCTGTTGGTTTCCTGTATACAGATGAGTGCAGTTTGCCATTTGTGATGGATATTGTTGTATCCAGGAAGTTGACACAGTCTCTAGAAAAGTTCATTTTAAGCTTGATTGATGCATGAAATAGATTAAATGATTTATGAAAATGTTCAAGGTTTTTTTCTCCTTCTGTCCATATGATGAAAATATCATCGATGTAGCGAAAGTATTTGAATGGTTTGTGAGGGTGAGTGGCTAGGAATCTCTGTTCTAAGTCAGCCATGAAGAGGTTTGCGTACTGTGGTGCCATTTTGGTGCCCATGGCTGTTCCCATGATTTGTAAGTAGATGGAGTGGTTGAAGATGAAATAATTGTGAGTAAGTATAAATTCTGTAAGTTTACTGACTGTAGAAGCACTATATGTCTGGTTAAGGCTGTTGCAGGAAAGAAAGTTTAAGCAGGCATCAATACCATCTTTATGTGGAATATTGCTGTACAGGGATTCCACATCCATTGTCACAAGTATAGTATCCTCTGGCAATTCTGTTATCTGGCTGATTTTGTTAAGAAAATCAGTGGTGTCTTTTATAAAGCTAGTGGTGTTAATAACTAAGGGCTTAAGAATATTCTCCACTAGGCCCGATAGTTGCTCAGTCAGAGTGTCCATGCCTGTTATTATTGGTCTTCCTGGGTTCCCTGGTTTGTGGATTTTTGGGAGCATGTAGAATGTCCCTATGCTTGGGTTAGAGGGCACCAGTTTGTCCAGTTTATGTTGCGTGTGTTTAGGGAATGTTTTAATTAGTTTTCTAAGTTGCAAAGTGTATTCCTGGGTGGGGTCCTTTTCTAGTTTTTTGTAATAAGTTTGATCTGATAATTGTCTATTTCCCTCTGTGATGTAGTCCTGTGTATTCATGATCACCACTGCTCCTCCCTTGTCCGCAGGCTTAATGGTAATGTTTTCATTATTTCTTAAGTTTTTTATAGCGTTTTTTTCTAAGTGTGAGAGGTTATACATTATTTTTTTCTGCTGTGTGTTGAGCAGAGATGCAGTTCTCAACCGGAAGCTTTCAATATAGCTGTCCAATTTTGTGTTGCGTCCTGGTGCAGGTGTAAAGACTGTGTTCTTTTTTCTTCCATTGTAGTCCTCCATAGTGCTGGTATTTTCTTTGTCATAGAAGAATTCTTTTAGCCGCAATCTCCTGAAGAATTCTTCTAAGTCTGAGTACAGTTGGATTTTGTCTAGATTTGTACTTGGACAGAATGATAATCCTTTACACAGTACTGATATCTCTGGCTCTGACAGGTGGTATTTTGACAGGTTCACAATCCCTGAGTTTTCTGTGTGGTTTTCTTGGTTGGTGACAGTTTGTGTTTTAAATGAGGTGCTGTTATTGTCTGTGGACGTTTGGTCATTTGTGGACCATTAAGCCTGCGGACAAGGGAGGAGCAGTGGTGATCATGAATACACAGGACTACATCACAGAGGGAAATAGACAATTATCAGATCAAACTTATTACAAAAAACTAGAAAAGGACCCCACCCAGGAATACACTTTGCAACTTAGAAAACTAATTAAAACATTCCCTAAACACACGCAACATAAACTGGACAAACTGGTGCCCTCTAACCCAAGCATAGGGACATTCTACATGCTCCCAAAAATCCACAAACCAGGGAACCCAGGAAGACCAATAATAACAGGCATGGACACTCTGACTGAGCAACTATCGGGCCTAGTGGAGAATATTCTTAAGCCCTTAGTTATTAACACCACTAGCTTTATAAAAGACACCACTGATTTTCTTAACAAAATCAGCCAGATAACAGAATTGCCAGAGGATACTATACTTGTGACAATGGATGTGGAATCCCTGTACAGCAATATTCCACATAAAGATGGTATTGATGCCTGCTTAAACTTTCTTTCCTGCAACAGCCTTAACCAGACATATAGTGCTTCTACAGTCAGTAAACTTACAGAATTTATACTTACTCACAATTATTTCATCTTCAACCACTCCATCTACTTACAAATCATGGGAACAGCCATGGGCACCAAAATGGCACCACAGTACGCAAACCTCTTCATGGCTGACTTAGAACAGAGATTCCTAGCCACTCACCCTCACAAACCATTCAAATACTTTCGCTACATCGATGATATTTTCATC